>NC_091287.1:532738631-533007033 GCF_032444005.1 Ranitomeya imitator
ATATTACTGAGGTTTCTTTGGATAACAGATCATCGATTTTCTGCCAGATGCTACAAATATTACTGGGCCTTTGGGACTCTGAACATAGTGGAAAGTAAAATTCCGTGCACTCGGCCGCAGACGATGCCGCCCCTGTCGCCTTTGTGGGAAATGGCAGTTATACCGTCTCTTTGATTAGACAGTCTCCTTTACCCTCACAACACTGCACTGATGGGCGCGAAACCTTCCGTCTTCCAGGAGGCCCCTGAGATCCTGACCCGACAACTGACAGGAGACAAACGATGTCTAGTTAATGATATATTCCACTGCTATGTCGTGCCAATATCATACTTTCATATAGAACCTACCGTAAATAATAAGCAGAATCCAAATAATACCGCAGTGCTGTATCCAGTTTCTAAATGATATTACTACTATGTATTGTGCCATTGTAGAATTTCCACAGAGTACCCAACTAATAAGCAGTATCCAAACAATAATGTAATAAAAACCCCACTCAATAAAAAGAGTGTAAAGCGTTAATGATAACCCTGCAGAGACTTTAGGTTAAAGTATAACATTCTGGTTTCTTTCAACTACCACTAAGAGGAACTTATAATCTTACTGCACACTCGTATATATATATAAAGGGGAACTTTCAGCGTGCACTAAAATACCGTCAATCACTGAAAAACCTTTCTTTCGATCAAGACTGATGGCATTAAACAGGAGGTGGCTTCCTTTTATTCCCCAATCTCTGGCCCCTGCAATTAAACCTTAATACAGAGCTAGTGATAGGTGCAGGGATAGGTGCAGGCAAACTAGGCAATTGCCTAGGGCCCCCACTCACCCAGGGGACCCCAGTCAGTGGTGTGTCACTAATAGCAGCACACCATGTGGCCAATATGGGGCCCATGAATCAGGGGAGCTTAGTGCCAGCAACAGCTCTGGCCACCCTCCCCCGCACCACGCACTCAACTGATGATGCTCTGTCTTCCATCATTCTCCCCCTGTGTATGACATCTGAATCAAAGAACACTATGTCTTCACTACATCGCGTGCCATGCTGTGCCTTGCAGTGGAGCTGCTGAATAGATGCGCTGCAGAGACTGGAGTAGCAGGGGAATGGGAAAAGGTGAGTTAAAAAAAAAAATCAGTGATTATGTGGTGGCCATATTACTGGAGGACTATGGGATGTGTATTGTACTGTATGGGGCTGCATTATACTCTATGGGGCTGCATTATACTCTATGGGGCTACATTATACTGTGTGTGATTGCATTATACTCCATTGAAAACTATGGGAAGTGCATTATCCTATATGGGATGCATTATACTGTATGTACTATATGGGGGCTGCATCTATCAAGGACTATAGACTGGGTATTATACTGTAAGTGCTATGTGGGGCTGCATTATACTTTATGGAGCTGCATTATACTCTATGGGGCTGCATTATACTCTGTGGAGCTGCATTATACTCTATCAAGGATTGTAGGGAGTGCAATACACTATATGTGCTATAAGGGGGCTGCATTATGCTCTATCAAAGACTATAGGCTGTGTATTATATTGTATGCTCTTTATGGGGCTGCATCATATAGGCTCCCTTATTTTGGCTCCCTATGGGGCTATATTATACTCTATGGGCTGCATTATACTATATGTACTATATGGAGGCTGCATTATACTATATGTACTATATGGGGTGCATTATACTCTACCAGAACTCTAGGCTGTGTATTATGGCTCTTTCAGATGTCAGTGTGTCACTTACACACGTACATCCATTAAAGTGAATGGGTCAGTGCACATGTCAGTGTATTTCCATGGATCATGGACGCTGATGTGTCCATTTTTGAAAAGCAACACGGGCCCCAAAACGCCCCACACACGTACACACTGATGAGATACATGGATTTGATCAGTGTGACACGTATCGGCGCCTGGAAGCAGTGGTACTGTTAGCGCTATTTCCCGGTGCCAAGTCCTTTAGACCGCTCGCGTCATTCTACCCTGCTTGCGCAGAGATCAGCACCAGCAGGGGAGAATGTTGAGAGTTATATTCAACTGATTAGAGTGAGAGCATGCAGTGGCTGATGGAACTACTATTCCCATTAGCCTATACCTGATGCCGCTAATAACAGTGAGAGCAGGTGGGGGCTGATGGGAGTATTCATCAGCCATTTGTGCTATAAATAAATCAGTTAATTAATAAAACGGGCATGAGTTCCCCTGATTTTTGATAACCCGCCAGGCAAAACTGACAGCTGTGGGCTGCAACCATCAGCTGTCAGCTTCAGAAAGGCTGGTTATCAAGAATAGAGGAGTTCCTATGCTGGTTTTTTTAAATTATTTAAATTAATTTAAAAAAATGACATGGGGTCCCCTCCAGTTTTCACAACCAGCCTTGATAAAGCAGACAGCTGGGGGCTGGTATTCTAAGGCTGGTAAGGGGCCATGGATATGGCCATCTCCCAGACAGCTGACGCCCAGATAAGGCACATCTATTTGATATGTGAATTCTGGCGCTTTGCCCGCCTCTTCCCACTTGCCCTGTGGGGTTCATATTTGTTGGGTTGATGTTACCTTTGTATTGTCAGGTGACATCAAGCTCACGAGTTAGTAATGGAGAGACGTCTACAAGACACCTATCCATTAATAATCCTATAGTTGCATTGTAAATAAACACACAGCCAGAATAAAGTCTTTCATTTGAAATAAAAACAAAACACACTTTTCCATTTTTATTTAAAAATAACAAACACAGTTCTACTCACCTAACGCCCATTCCATTGAAGTCCTTGTGGCCTGTAATAAAGCAAAAATAAAAAACAACCATAACCTCACCTGTCCGTCATTCTGTCCCATGCCATAATCCATGTCTGGTTATAAAAAGTTTTCAACCTGGACGATGCCAAGATGTGACCATCCATGTAGAGAACCACTAATGAATGAGCTGCTCGAGCAGCATCAGTAACTAGCGGTGACATAATCGCGGTCAGGTCACTGAGGCTGAGCTCCCAGCCAGACTGAACTGCGGTGACCTCAGCACAGTGAGAAAATGTCAGTGAGTTCACCGCAGTTCATCTCAGTGAGTTTACCACAGATCAAAGATAAGCTACATTTGGACTATAAGACGCAACCCCATTTTCCTCCAAATTTTTGCTGAAAAAAGTGCATCTTATAGTCCATCAATTGCAGTATTTATCCCCCCAAAATTATTGTTTTGTTATACAAATGTTTATCTCCTTTGTGTATATTGGAACAACACAAAAACACAGTGATTAAGGGCAAATTGGACAAATTTTCACACAAAACACCAAAAATGGGCAGAACAAAATTGTTGGTACCTTTCGACAATTGTGGGTAAACAACAACTTTGCTTCAAGCATGTGATGCTCGTTCAAACTCACCAGTGGCAAGTAAGAGGAGTGGGCAATATCAAAATCACATTTAAAACCAGATAAAAAGGAGGAGAAGTTGACTTAACTTTTGCATTGTGTGTCTGTGTGTGCCACACTAAGCGTAGAGAACAGAAAGAGGAGAGGAGCGCTGTCTGAGAACTTGAGAACCAAAATTGTTGAAAAATATTAGCAATCTCAAGGTTACAAGTCCATCTCCCAGAGATCTTGATGTTACTTTGTCCACTGTGCTCAACATAATCAAGAAGTTTACAACCCAATGGCAGAGAAAAATTTATGAATGGTTGTTGCGCAGGATAGTCCGGATGGTGGATAAGCAGCCTCAATCAAGTTCCAAAGAAATTCAAACTATCCTGCAGGCTTAGGGAGCATCAGTATCAGTGAGCACTATCAGTCTACATTTGAATAAAATGAAATGCTGTGGCAGGAGGTCCAAGGATTACCCTACTGGCGAAATACTGAGACATAAAAAAGATAGACTGCAGCTTGCCAAAATGTACATGAGTAAGCCAAAATCCTTCTGGGAAAGTGTCTTGTGGACAGATGAGACCAAAATAGAGCTTTTTGGTAAAGCACATTATTCTACTTTTTGCTGAAAATGGAATGAGGCCTAGAGAGAAAAGAACACTGTACCTACAGTCACATATGGTGGAGGGTCAAAGATGTTTTGGGGTTGTTTTGCTGTGTGTGCTACTGAAAGCTTGACTGTGCACAAGGCATCATGAAATATGAAGATTATCAACAGATTTTGGGCTGCAATGGTCATGGCTCTTCAAGGAGGACAATGATCAGAAAAATATTTCAAAAATCACCCAGAAATGGATGAAATCAAAGTGCTGGAGAGTTCTGAAGTGGCCAGCAATGAGTCCAGATCTAAACCCAATACTGTTGGAAGAAGGCGCCTTCAAATATGAGAAATCTGGAGCAATTTGCAAATGAAGAATGATCCAAAATTCCAGTTGAAAGTTGTTAGAAGCTTGTTGATGGTTATAGGAAGCGATTGATTGGAGTTATTTATTCCAAATGGATGAGCAAGCAGTAAAATGCTTGGATGCTAATTTCGAGTAAGGCTAAAAAAATTATGAGGGTCTTCCATACACCCTTGAAGGCACCAACTGGAGTGCCTCATAAAAAAGTTAAGAAAATGTAGTTGTAGCACATATACACTCATAAAGGCTTTGCAAACAGCACAAAGCCAGGAAAAAATTATGAGGAGGGTCATCTAGCCTTCCATAATCCATACATCCTTGAAGGCAACAACTGGCGGCCTCATTGAAATATTTTGAAAGTGTAGTTGATGTACTCCTACACACATAAAAGCTTTACACAAAGTACAAAGCCATGAAAAAATAATTCCCAGGGTAACACAGTAATTCTTTTTAGGTGTATGCTTGTTCGCCTTCCTCAGGACTGCCTCCACTTGTTTTCTGGAGCTCGAATCCCAGGTGGCTGGGCTGTGAGTGACCCAGCTTCGGGTAGTGCCGGAGCTGTCAAGATGTAGAAATAGTTGACAGCTCATTGTGTCACCCTCACCATCGCCTGCTCCTGCATATGAGGTGGCCAACCCCAAGGACAATAGCACATATACAATCATAAAGGCTTTGCAAACAGCACAAAGCCAGGAAAAAATTATGAGGAGGGTCATCTAGCCTTCCATAATCCATACATCCTTGAAGGCAACAACTGGCGGCCTCATTGAATTATTTTGAAAGTGTAGTTGATGTACTCCTACACTCATAAAGGCTTTACACAAAGTACAAAGCCAGGAAAAAATAATTCCCAGGGTAACACAGTAATTCTTTTTAGGTGTATGCTTGTTCGCCTTCCTCAGGACTGCCGTCACTTGTTTTCTGGAGCCCGAATCCCAAGTGGCTGGGCTGTGAGTGACCCAGCTTCGGGTAGTGCCGGAGCTGTCAAAATCTAGAAATAGTTGACAGCTCACTGTGTCACCCTCACCATCGCCTGCTCCTGCATATGAGGTGGCCAACCCCCAAGGACAATATGATCTCTTGAAGGGGGTAGCCCTATCTCGAGGAGCCTCTCTCAGGCATGTTCATTTTGCTCTCTTCCTTCTCAGATCACAACCACTGCATACCAGTGATGTTGTCCTTCAATTTTGAGGAATGCAACCTTGGTTTCATCTATCAACTCTTACAGCATTTGAGGTAAGTGTTCCATCTCTACTGCCTGCTGGTAGAACTTGATGTGTTGATGGGTCCCAAACTCTTCTATGGGGCCCCATCTCCACTGCTACTCATATGTAACGACCTCCCTCTGGCATGCCAACTCTCGGTATTCTGTGGTTAGCAAGCCTGCTAACATGTATCCAGCCATGGCCCTGGCTCGCCTCCTTCTCTGTTCCAACCAGCCTAAGCTCCGCAGGCCGCTCACTGGTTGCTGGATCCTGGCTCTCCAGTCTGCAGTCTGCAAGAACCCCAGCGGTGAAGTCTGGGTTCGGACCTTGGTGGTTCCAGGAAAACGGCCACTCTGCTATTGTCCCAACTTGGTCTGGCTCTGATATTCCTCTGGAGCTCCCTTAGGAGTCTCCTGGGATTCTGCAATCTTTGTCACCTTGTTGCCCACTAATCACGTTACACTGAATGGATTACTAATTCAATCCAGAAAAAAATTTGAATTCTTTTTTTTGAGTGCTATATACCACCGAAAAGTAAAACAAAGCCTGTACTACTCTGTGGATGACAAATTGAATCCAAAGTTTTAAACGCCTTTTTTGAATGTTAGATACTACTGAAGAGTAAAATAAAGCAAGTTAAACTCTATGGAAAACTAACTGAATCCAGAAAAATTTGAACACTTGAACGCTTTCTTTTTTGGAGTGTTATATACCACCAAAATGTGAAACAAAGCACGTAATACTCTATGGATGACAAAATCAATCTCAAAAAATTTCTGAGTGCTTTTTTGGAGTGTTATATACCACTGAAATGTAAAAAAAAGCAGGTAATACTCTATGGATGACTAATTTGAAACAATTTGAATGTTTTTTTAGAGTGTTATATACCACTGTAATGTAGCACAAAGCAAAAAAAATAAGAACAAAACATATCAATAAAAGCAGGTGACAAAACCAGGGTGGGGGGAGAAAATCAGAGCAGGGATAGAACACAGGTCTACGCATTTCGAGCCGAACGCTCTTAATCCTGACTTTCAACAATTAAAAGTCATGTTTTAAAATATTAAAACATGACTTTTAATTGTTTTTAATATATACCATATACCATGGCGAATGATGGAATTTGTTCCCTCTATTTTGACATCCGAGTATCACCCAGCACGTTGGCTCATCCCAAATATTAAGCTGAGGGTGCCAACAATTTTGTCCAGCCCATTCTCGGGGGTTTGTGTGAAATTATGTCCAATTTGCCCTTTTCTTCCTGTTTTTCTTGTGTTGTTTCAATACACACAAAGGACATAAACATATGTACAACAAAACATGTGTAATTGCAATAGTTTTCAGGGAGAAATACATCATTTTCTGGAACAATTTCAAGGGTGCCAATACCTTTGGCCATTACTGTAAATATACACCTACAGAAGGAGAAGGAGACTACTAGAGAACTTACTAAGGAATAGGGTTGAGCGAAACAGGTCGAAAATTTTCAAAAGTTGCCGACTTTTGGCAAGGTCGGGTTTCATGAAACCCGACCCGACCCCAGTGTGGGGTCGGCCATGAAGTCGGCGATCTTTTGAATCTAGAATCAGAATTCCGATACCGATTCCCGATATGTTTAAGATATCGGGAATTGGTATCGGAATTCAGATTTAAGTGTAAAATAAAGAATTAAAATAAAAAATATCGCAATACTTACCCTCTGACGCGCCCTGGTACTAACCGGGAACCTTCCTTCCTTAGAATCAGCCTTCCAGGACCTTGCGGTGACGTCGCGGCTTGTGATTGGTCGCGCGAGCGGTCACATGGGCCGCCGCGCGACCAATCACAAGCCGCGACGTCACCGCAAGGTCCTGGAAGCGCTGATTCAAAGGAAGGAAGGTTCCCGGTTAGTACCAGGGCGCGTCAGAGGGTAAGTATTGCGATATTTTTTATTTTAATTCTTAATTTTACACTAAAATATGGATCACAGGGCCTGAAGGAGAGTTTCCGCTCCTTCAGACCCTGGGAACCATGGAAACCCAATGCACTGCATTGGGTTTCGAGTTTCGGCCGACCCCGACCCCGACTTTTTTATAGGATCGGCCGATTTCACTCGACCTGACTTTTGAAAAAGTCGGGTTTCGTGAAACCCGACCCGATCCTATAAAAGTAAAGGTCGCTCAACCCTACTAAGGAATATAGTTTCAGCTGCCAGAGGAGCAAGGAGACTGACTTGGATATTATTGGGCCTATAATTATAGCTGCCAGAGGGGAAAGGAGACTCATTGTGGATGTACTGTTAACTACATTTACAGTTACCAGAGGGTGAAGGAGACTGACACGGTCACCTGCTATTGACTATATTTAGTATTTACAGCTGACAGAGGAGGAGTTCACCTACTAGGGACCTTGCCATATACTATATTTAAATCTGCCACAAATGGAAAGAAACTAACTAAAAAATGACTAGAAAATGACTGGAAAATGACTAAAAAATGACTGGGCATTTTATTTATAGTTACCAGTGGAGGTAAGAGACTGATTTGGAAATTACTGGTGGATTATATTTATAGCTACCTGTTGGGAAAAAAAGACTGGATAGGGATCACTGAGGGCTATATTCAGAGCTGCCAGAGGGAAGAGGAGACTGACTTTGGAAATTACTGCAGACTACATATTCAGTTACCACAGCAGGAAACATACTGACTGAGAACTTTCTATCAACTAAATTTTCAGCTGCCAGAGAAGGAAAGTTACAACTAACTTAATTACGGTAACTAATTAACTTACCATTTACTACATTTACAGTTGCCAGAGGGGAAGGAAACTGACTAGGAAAGAAGTGAGGGTTAAATTTACAGCTACAAGTGTATGACTAAGAATGGCTAGGAAATTACAGGGCATTTTTATTTACAGCGGCTAGTAGGGAGTGAAACTGATATGGGAATTTACTGATGATTATATCTACAGCTGCCAGAGGGGTGGGTGAACTGGAAATTTACTGGAGACTATATTTGCAATTTCATGGGGAAAAGACACCAACTTAGAACATTTATTTGGACTATATTTATAGCTGATAGAGGAGGAAGGGGAATACAAGGGAACCTCCTGGAGGAAGAAGATATTATGGATGCCAGAGGGGGAAGGAGACTGACTTGTGATGATGTCACAATGGAACCTCCTGGCGGAAGAAGATATTATGGATACCAGAGGGGGAAGGAGACTGACTTGTGATGATGTCACAATGGAACCTCCTGGAGGAAGAAGATATATTATGGATGCCAGTGAGGGAAGGAGACTGACTTGTGATGAAGTTTACATGGGAACCCCCTGGAAGAGGAATATATTTTATGGATGCCAGTGGGGGATGGAGACTGACTTGTGATGATGTTACAATTGATTCTCCTGAAGGAAGGAGATATTGTGGATGCCAGTGGGGGAATGGGACTGAATTGTGATGATATTACAAGGGAACCTCCTGGAGGAAAGATGTGTTATGGATGCCAGGGAGGGAAGGGGACTGAATTGTGATGATGTTACAAGGGAATCACCTGGAGTAAGGAGATATTATGGATGCCAGCGGGTGAAAGAGACTGATTTGTGATGATGTTACAATTGAACCTCCTGGAGGAAGGAGATATTATTGATGCCAGTGGAGGAAGGACAGTGACTTGTGATGATGTTACCTGGTAACCTCCAGGAAGAAGGAAATTTTATGGATTCCAGTGGGGGAAGGAGACTGACTAGTGAACTGAGATGGAGGGATGAATGACATATAGAGAGAAGTAAATGACTTGACGCCACCCAGGAACCAGTCCAAAATACATAGATTAAGGACACACTGAAGGGAAACATGAGTAAAACAGTATTTTTTTGTATAGAATATATAAGAATGTCTGAAACCAGATATCGTTTAATCCCTGAACCTGCTTAAAAAACAGAAGGGAAGCAAAATTCTGCCTCCTTGTTATACGGTCATTAAATTATTAAATTAACTGCTGATTCATGAAGCTACTACACTAAATGATGACAAATGTTTCCTCCGCCGCTTGCATTTCCTCCTATTAACGGTGTAAACACACTGCTGCTCAGCGCACGGAGTGATAAGCGGCGCAGATTACAATGATTAAGTGTTGTTTGATCTAATTTATCTGCACATATGTTCCCTGACACGTTATGGAAACTGAACTTTACTTGTAAACAGCTTCGAAAAAATGCAAGATTACGATAATGAGTTTTGCTTATCCTGTGAACATATGGTGATATTTACCATGGGGGTTTTTTTTTTTTTTTTTAGAGAACATTGCTGCCACCTTGTGGCCACATTTAATATTGCATCAATGCGGAAATTGTGGACAAAGGCAATATCTTACCCAAAAATCAGACCTGAAATGTTACTGTAAATTAAACTAAATCAATGCATGTAACAGTGCTTATAAATAAAACTAGATTTTCACTTGATTTCTATGTTTCAATATATCTTGCACAGAATCTTTAACGCCTTCATTACTCTTTTATGGCATTCACTGTGCGCCAAAATTTACCTAGTAACATGATACTACAGATCAGTATGATTGCAGCATTACCAATTTTACAAAGCTTTTTTATTCTTACTTTTCAGTTTTGAAACAATTCAGAACTTTGTAAAAAAAAAATTTGTTTATGTGTCACAGTTTATAGGTTTTTTTTGTTTGTTTTTTTCATCAGCCGTCCGAATGTTTATTTTTTCTTATTTTTATTGGTATCATTTTATTAATTTTTTTTCAGTTTTAAAAATTGTTTATTTACTTTTTAAATTATTTATATAATTTATTTTAGATTTTTAAAATCACTTCTTAATAAATTTTTTACTTTATTTTTTTTTGGGCCTATGGAACTTGAACCTGCGACCATTTAAATGCTCAAATTGCATTATGCAATACCGTAGTATTATTATTTTTTTATTCTGATACAAAGCTCCAAAATTACTGCAAAGATAAAGAGTTCAATGATAAAATTCTTCCTGCAGTCACCACCAGGGGGAGCTGTTTATACATTTAACTTTGCAATGCACAGCATGCAGTCAGCTCTTCAGCTCCCTCTAGAGGTGGCTGTAATGAGACATTTTTCATTTACGTGCCCTTTTTTTTTACTTTTTGCAGGTAATTTGAAGATGAGTATGATTTCTGTATCACTGACCTTTGCACATCTGCAGGGTATGACCCGATAGGTGTAATATAACACACCATGACCTCTCTACTTCTCATATATTTCACATGATTGATCTGTAATATGACTGTATTCACAGAGTAACAATGTGAAATCTGTTAATCTAGAAAGTCAGATAGTCTGGCACTTGTCTCCAGCACAAAACAAAATCGGTTTAAGGAAGAAATTTAACAAAAAATAGAAGCAAGAGAGTAATTTTCTTCTTTTAAAGAGAATTTCCACCAAACCAGCAAGACTTTAAGTCGGTCAGCTCTGCATAGCAATGATAAAAACAACATGAAAAAATGTAAACATTATGTAAAAAAAAAGTCATATGAAAAGTCTGTGCAGTTATAAAAGTACGAAATGAAGTCAGAGTTGATTATGCAGTAAGCAGCGAAGCCACAAGAGGGCAGTATTGATCCCTAGATTTCTGTTCCTCTTCTGATCTAATAAATGTTGAATGTCCAATATCACAATCAGACAGAGGATCGTCCACAGACTCCAGGGGAGCGTCCACAGACTCCAGGGGATCGTCCACAGACTCCAGAGGAGCGTCCACAGACTCCAGAGGAGCGTCCACAGACTCCAGAGGAGCGTCCACAGACTCCAGAGGATCCTCCACAGACTCCAGAGGAGCGTCCACAGACTCCAGAGGAGCGTCCACAGACTCCAGAGGAGCGTCCACAGACTCCAGAGGAGCGTCCACAGACTCCAGAGGAGCATCCACAGACTCCAGAGGAGCGTCCACAGACTCCAGGGGAGCGTCCACAGACTCCAGAGGAGCGTCCACAGACTCCAGAGGAGCATCCACAGACTCCAGAGGAGCGTCCACAGACTCCAGAGGAGCGTCCACAGACTCCAGAGGAGCGTCCACAGACTCCAGAGGATCCTCCACAGACTCCAGAGGAGCGTCCACAGACTCCAGAGGAGCATCCACAGACTCCAGAGGAGCGTCCACAGACTCCAGGGGAGCGTCCACAGACTCCAGAGGAGCGTCTACAGACTCCAGAGGATCATCCACAGACTCCAGAGGATCATCCACAGACTCCAGGGGAGCGTCCACAGACTCCAGAGGAGCGTCTACAGACTCCAGAGGAGCATCCACAGACTCCAGAGGATCATCCACAGACTCCAGAGGAGCGTCCACAGACTCCAGAGGAGCGTCCACAGACTCCAGAGGAGCATCCACAGACTCCAGAGGAGCATCCACAGGCTCCAGAGGATCATCCACAGACTCCAGAGGATCATCCACAGACTCCAGAGGATCATCCACAGACTCCAGAGGAGCGTCCACAGACTCCAGGGGAGCGTCCACAGACTCCAGAGGAGCGTCCACAGACTCCAGAGGAGCGTCCACAGACTCCAGGGGAGCGTCCACAGACTCCAGAGGAGCGTCCACAGACTCCAGGGAATCGTCCACAGACTCCAGAGGAGCGTCCACAGACTCCAGAGGAGCATCCACAGACTCCAGAGGATCTTCCACAGACTCCAGAGGAGCGTCCACAGACTCCAGAGGATCATCCACAGACTCCAGAGGAGCGTCCACAGACTCCAGAGGATCGTCCACAGACTCCAGAGGAGCGTCCACAGACTCCAGAGGATCATCCACAGACTCCAGAGGAGCGTCCACAGACTCCAGAGGATCGTCCACAGGCTCCAGAGGAGCGTCCACAGACTCCAGAGGATCTTTCACAGGCTCCAGAGGAGTGTCCACAGACTCCAGGGGATCGTCCACAGACTCCAGAGGAGCGTCCACAGACTCCAGAGGAGCGTCCACAGACTCCAGAGGAGCGTCCTCAGACCCCAGAGGATCGTCCACAGACTCCAGAAGAGCGTCCACAGACTCCAGAGGATCGTCCACAGACTCCAGGGGAGCGTCCACAGACTCCAGAGGAGCGTCCACAGACTCCAGGGGATCGTCCACAGACTCCAGAGGAGCGTCCACAGACTCCAGAGGAGTGTCCACAGACTCCAGAGGAGCGTCCACAGACTCCAGGGGATCGTCCACAGACTCCAGAGGAGCGTCCACAGACTCCAGAGGAGTGTCCACAGACCCCAGAGGATCGTCCACAGACTCCAGAAGAGCGTCCACAGATTCCAGAGGATCGTCCACAGACTCCAGAGGAGCGTCCACAGACTCCAGGGGATCGTCCACAGACTCCAGAGGAGCGTCCACAGACTCCAGAGGAGCGTCCACAGACCCCAGAGGATCGTCCACAGACTCCAGAAGAGCATCCACAGACTCCAGAGGAGCGTCCACAGACTCCAGAGGAGCGTCCACAGACCCCAGAGGATCGTCCACAGACTCCAGAGGAGCATCCACAGACTCCAGAGGAGCATCCACAGACTCCAGAGGAGCGTACACAGACTCCAGAGGAGCATACACAGACTCCAGAGGAGCGTCCACAGACTCCAGAGGAGCGTCCACAGACCCCAGAGGATCGTCCACAGACTCCAGAGGAGCATCCACAGACTCCAGAGGACCATCAACAGACTCCAGAGGAGTGTACTGTTATGAGTTATGATTAGGCAATTCAGTACCACAATGGACATAGCGGTCAGAGTACATACAGTGATCTGACAATAACCCAAAAATATAGAACGAGCTCTGAGACGTGCGAACTCTGCTGACCGCAATCTCTAATCCTCTCCAACAACACTAGAGGCAGCCGTGGATTGCTCCTAATGCTCCCTATGCAACTCGGCACAGCCTGAGAAACTAGCTAGCCTGAAGATAGAAAATAAGCCTACCTTGCCTCTGAGAAATACCCCAAAGGAAAAGGCAGCCCCCCACATATAATGACTGTGAGTTAAGATGAAAAGACAAACGTAGAGATGAAATAGATTTAGCAAAGTGAGGCCCGACTTTCTGAACAGAGCGAGGATAGGAAAGGTAACTTTGTGGTCAACACAAAACCCTAAAAACCACACAAAGGGGGCAAAAAGACCCTCCGTACCGAACTAACGGCACGGAGGTACACCCTCTGCGTCCCAAAGCTTCCAGCAAAACAAATAGAAAAGCTGGACAGAAAAAACAGCAAACAAAATAGCAAAGGAAAACTTAGCTATGCAGAGCAGCAGGCCACAGGAACAATCCAGTAGAAAACAAGTCCAATACTGTAACATTGACAGGAGGCCAGGATCAAAGCACTAGGTGGAGTTAAGTAGAGCAGCACCTAACGACCTCACCATATCACCTGAGGAAGGAAACTCAGAAGCCGCAGTACCACTTTCCTCCACCAACGGAAGCTCACAGAGAGAATCATCAGAAGTACCACTTGTGACCACAGGAGGGAGCTCTGCCACAGAATTCACAACAGTACCCCCCCCTTGGGGAGGGGTCACCGAACCCTCACCAGAGCCCCCAGGCCGACCAGGATGAGCCACATGAAAGGCACGAACAAGATCGGGAGCATGGACATCAGAGGCAAAGACCCAGGAATTATCTTCCTGAGCATAACCCTTCCACTTAACCAGATACTGGAGTTTCCGTCTTGAAACACGAGAATCCAAAATCTTCTCCACAATATACTCCAACTCCCCCTCCACCAAAACCGGGGCAGGAGGGTCAACAGATGGAACCACAGGTGCCACGTATCTCCGCAACAATGACCTATGGAATACATTATGTATGGAAAAAGAATCTGGAAGGGTCAGACGAAAAGACACAGGATTAAGAACCTCAGAAATCCTATACGGACCAATGAAACGAGGTTTAAACTTAGGAGAGGAAACCTTCATAGGAATATGACGAGAAGATAACCAAACCAGATCCCCAACACGAAGTCGGGGACCCACACAGCGTCTGCGATTAGCGAAACGTTGAGCCTTCTCCTGGGACAAGGTCAAATTGTCCACTACATGAGTCCAGATCTGCTGCAATCAGTCCACCACAGTATCCACACCAGGACAGTCCGAAGACTCAACCTGTCCTGAAGAGAAACGAGGATGGAACCCAGAGTTGCAGAAAAATGGCGAAACCAAGGTAGCCGAGCTGGCCCGATTATTAAGGGCGAACTCAGCCAAAGGCAAAAAGGACACCCAGTCATCCTGATCAGCAGAAACAAAGCATCTCAGATATGTTTCCAAGGTCTGATTGGTTCGTTCGGTCTGGCCATTAGTCTGAGGATGGAAAGCCGAGGAAAAAGACAAGTCAATGCCCATCCTACCACAAAAGGCTCGCCAAAACCTCGAAACAAACTGGGAACCTCTGTCAGAAACCATATTCTCAGGAATGCCATGTAAACGAACCACATGCTGGAAGAACAATGGCACCAAATCAGAGGAGGAAGGCAATTTAGACAAGGGTACCAGATGGACCATCTTAGAAAAGCGATCACAGACCACCCAAATGACTGACATCTTTTGAGAAACGGGAAGATCTGAAATAAAATCCATAGAGATATGTGTCCAAGGCCTCTTCGGGACCGGCAAGGGCAAAAGCAACCCACTGGCACGAGAACAGCAGGGCTTAGCCCGAGCACAAATCCCACAGGACTGCACAAAAGTAGGCACATCCCGCGACAGAGATGGCCACCAAAAGGATCTAGCCACTAACTCTCTGATACCAAAGATTCCAGGATGACCAGCCAACACCGAACAATGAACCTCAGAGATAACTTTATTCGTCCACCTATCAGGGACAAACAGTTTCTCTGCTGGACAACGATCAGGTTTATTAGCCTGAAATTTTGCAGCACCCGCCGCAAATCAGGGGAGATGGCAGACACAATTACTCCTTCCTTGAGGATACCCGCCGGCTCAGACAAACCCGGAGAGTCGGGCACAAAACTCCTAGACAGAGCATCCGCCTTCACATTTTTAGAGCCCGGAAGGTACGAAATCACAAAGTCAAAATGGGCAAAAAACAGCGACCAACTAGCCTGTCTAGGATTCAACCGCTTGGCAGACTCGAGATAAGTCAAGTTCTTATGATCAGTCAATACCACCACGCGATGCTTAGCTCCTTCAAGCCAATGACGCCACTCCTCGAATGCCCACTTCATGGCCAGCAACTCTCGGTTGCCCACATCATAATTTCGCTCAGCAGGCGAAATCTTCCTGGAAAAAAAAGCGCATGGTTTCATCACTGAGCAATCAGAACCTCTCTGCGACAAAACAGCCCCTGCTCCAATCTCAGAAGCATCAACCTCGACCTGGAACGGAAGAGAAACATCTGGTTGACACAACACAGGGGCAGAAGAAAAACAACGCTTCAACTCTTGAAAAGCCTCCACAGCAGCAGAAGACCAATTGACCACATCAGCACCCTTCTTGTTCAAATCGGTCAATGGTTTAGCAATACTGGAAAAATTGCAGATGAAGCGACGATAAAAATTAGCAAAGCCCAGGAACTTTTGCAGACTTTTCAGAGATGTCGGCTGAGTCCAATCATGGATGGCTTGGACCTTAACAGGATCCATCTCGATAGTAGAAGGGGAAAAGATGAACCCCAAAAATGAAACCTTCTGCACACCAAAGAGACACTTTGATCCTTTCACAAACAAAGAATTAGCACGCAGGACCTGAAAAACCGTTCTGACCTGCTTCACATGAGACTCCCAATCATCTGAGAAGATCAAAATGTCATCCAAGTACACAATCAGGAATTTATCCAGGTACTCTCGGAAGATGTCATGCATAAAGGACTGAAACACTGATGGAGCATTGGCAAGTCCGACTGGCATCACTAGATACTCAAAATGACCCTCGGGCGTATTAAATGCAGTTTTCCATTCATCGCCTCGCTTAATTCGCACAAGATTATACGCACCACGAAGATCTACAGTGGGGCAAAAAAGTATTTAGTCAGTCAGCAATAGTGCAAGTTCCACCACTTAAAAAGATGAGAGGCGTCTGTAATTTACATCATAGGTAGACCTCAACTATGGGAGACAAACTGAGAAAAAAAAATCCAGAAAATCACATTGTCTGTTTTTTTAATATTTTATTTGCATATTATGGTGGAAAATAAGTATTTGGTCAGAAACAAAATTTCATCTCAATACTTTGTAATATATCCTTTGTTGGCAATGACAGAGGTCAAATGTTTTCTGTAAGTCTTCACAAGGTTGCCACAAACTGTTGTTGGTATGTTGGCCCATTCCTCCATGCAGATCTCCTCTAGAGCAGTGATGTTTTTGGATTTTTGCTTGGCAACATGGACTTTCAACTCCCTCCAAAGGTTTTCTATAGGGTTGAGATCTGGAGACTGGCTAGGCCACTCCAGGACCTTGAAATGCTTCTTACGAAGCCACTCCTTCGTTGCCCTGGCGGTGTGCTTTGGATCATTGTCATGTTGAAAGACCCAGCCACGTTTCATCTTCAATGCCCTTGCTGATGGAAGGAGGTTTGCACTCAAAATCTCACGATACATGGCCCCATTCATTCTTTCATGTACCCGGATCAGTCGTCCTGGCCCCTTTGCAGAGAAACAGCCCCAATGCATGATGTTTCCACCACCATGCTTTACAGTAGGTATGGTGTTTGATGGATGCAACTCAGTATTCTTTTTCCTCCAAACACGACAAGTTGTGTTTCTACCAAACAGTTCCAGTTTGGTTTCATCAGACCATAAGACATTCTCCCAAAACTCCTCTGGATCATCCAAATGCTCTCTAGCAAACTTCAGACGGGCCCGGACATGTACTGGCTTAAGCAGTGGGACACGTCTGGCACTGCAGAATTTGAGTCCATGGTGGCGTAGTGTGTTACTTATGGTAGGCCTTGTTACATTGGTCCCAGCTCTCTGCAGTTCATTCACTAGGTCCCCCCACGTGGTTCTGGGATTTTTGCTCACCGTTCTTGTGATCATTCTGACCCCACGGGGTGGGATTTTGCGTGGAGCCCCAGATCGAGGGAGATTATCAGTGGTCTTGTATGTCTTCCATTTTCTAATTATTGCTCCCACTGTTGATTTCTTCACTCCAAGCTGGTTGGCTATTGCAGATTCAGTCTTCCCAGCCCGGTGCAGGGCTACAATTTTGTTTCTGGTGTCCTTTGACAGCTCTTTGGTCTTCACCATAGTGGAGTTTGGAGTCAGACTGTTTGAGGGTGTGCACAGGTGTCTTTTTATACTGATAACAAGTTTAAACAGGTGCCATTACTACAGGTAATGAGTGGAGGAAAGAGGAGACTCTTAAAGAAGAAGTTACAGGTCTGTGAGAGCCAGAAATCTTGATTGTTTGTTTCTGACCAAATACTTATTTTCCACCATAATATGCAAATAAAATGTTTAAAAAAAACAGACCATGTGATTTTCTGGATTTTTTTTTCTCAGTTTGTCTCCCATAGTTGAGGTCTACCTATGATGTAAATTACAGACGCCTCCCATCTTTTTAAGTGGTGGAACTTGCACTATTGCTGACTGACTAAATACTTTTTTGCTCCACTGTATCTTGGTGAACCAACTAGCCCCCTTAATCCGAGCAAACAAATCAGATAATAATGGCAAGGGGTACTGAAATTTAACCGTGATCTTATTTAGAAGGCGGTAATCTATACAAGGTCTCAGCGAACCATCCTTCTTGGCTACAAAAAAGAACCCTGCTCCTAATGGCGACGATAACGGGCGAATATGCCCCTTCTCCAGGGATTCCTTCACATAACTGCGCATAGCGGCGTGCTCAGGCACGAATAAATTAAACAGTCGACCTTTTGGGAATTTACTACCAGGAATCAAATTGATAGCACAATCACAATCCCTATGCGGAGGTAGGGTATCGGACTTGGGCTCATCAAATACATCCCGGTAATCAGACAAGAACTCTGGAACCTCAGAAGGGGTGGATGACGAAATTGACAGAAATGGAACATCACCATGTAACCCCTGACAACCCCAGCTGGACACCGACATGGATTTCCAATCTAATACTGGATTATGGACTTGTAGCCATGGCAACCCCAACACGACCACATCATGCAGATTATGCAACACTAGAAAGCGAATAACCTCCTGATGTGCAGGAGCCATGCACATGGTCAGCTGGGTCCAGTATTGAGGCTTATTCTTGGCCAAAGGCGTAGCATCAATTCCTCTCAATGGAATAGGACACTGCAAGGGCTCCAAGAAAAACCCACAACGCTTAGAATACTCCAAGTCCATCAAATTCAGGGCAGCGCCTGAATCCACAAATGCCATGACAGAATACGATGACAAAGAGCAGATCAAGGTAACGGACAGAAGAAATTTTGACTGTACCGTACCAATGGTGGCAGACCTAGCGAACCGCTTAGTGCGCTTAGGACAATCAGAGATAGCATGAGTGGAATCACCACAATAGAAACACAGCCCATTCAGGCGTCTGTGTTCTTGCCGTTCAACTCTGGTCAAAGTCCTATCGCACTGCATAGGCTCAGGTTCAAGCTCAGGTAATACCGCCAAATGGTGCATAGATTTACGCTCACGCAAGCGTCGACCGATCTGAATGGCCAAAGACATAGACTCATTCAGACCAGCAGGCATAGGAAATCCCACCATGACATCTTTAAGGGCTTCAGAGAGACCCTTTCTGAACATAGCTGCCAGCGCAGATTCATTCCATTGAGTGAGCACGGACCACTTTCTAAATTTCTGACAATATACCTCTATCTCATCCTGACCCTGACAAAGGGCCAGCAAATTTTTTTCTGCCTGATCCACTGAATTAGGTTCATCGTACAGCAATCCAAGCGCCAGGAAAAACGCATCGATATTACTTAATGCAGGATCTCCTGACGCAAGAGAAAATGCCCAGTCCTGAGGATCGCCACGCAAAAAAGAAATAACGATCCTAACTTGTTGAACTGGGTCACCAGAGGAGCGAGGTTTCAAAGCCAAAAATAGTTTACAATTATTTTTGAAACTCACAAACTTGACTCTATCTCCAAAAAACAAATCTGGAATAGTCTTGAATCTTTTGTACTCTTGCCGTGAGCTGATCCACACATGAAGACAGACCTTTAATGTCCATTGCAACACCTGTGTCCTGAACCACCCAAATGTCTAGGGGAAAAAAAAGGCAAAACACAGTGCAGAGAAAAAAAAATGGTCTCAGAACTTCTTTTTTCCCTCTATTGAGAAACATTAGTACTTTTGGCCTCCTGTACTGCTATGAGTTATGATTAGGCAATTCAGTACCACAATGGACATAGCGGTCAGAGTACATACAGTGATCTGACAATAACCCAAAAATATAGAACGAGCTCTGAGACGTGGGAACTCTGTTGACCGCAATCCCTGATCCTCTCCAACAACACTAGAGGCAGCCGTGGATTGCGCCTAACGCTCCCTATGCAACTCGGCACAGCCTGAGAAACTAGCTAGCCTGAAGATAGAAAATAAGCCTACCTTGCCTCAGAGAAATACCCCAAAGGAAAAGGCAGCCCCCCACATATAATGACTGTGAGTTAAGATGAAAAGACAAACGTAGAGATGAAATAGATTTAGCAAAGTGAGGCCCGACTTTCTGAACAGAGCGAGGATAGGAAAGGTAACTTTGCGGTCAACACAAAACCCTAAAAACCACACAAAGGGGGCAAAAAGACCCTCCGTACCGAACTAACGGCACGGAGGTACACCCTCTGCGTCCCAGAGCTTCCAGCAAAACAAATAGAAAAGCTGGACAGAAAAAACAGCAAACAAAATAGCAAAGGAAAACTTAGCTATGCAGAACAGCAGGCCACAGGAACAATCCAGTAGAAAACAAGTCCAATACTGGAACATTGACAGGAGGCCAGGATCAAAGCACTAGGTGGAGTTAAGTAGAGCAGCACCTAACGTCCTCACCACATCACCTGAGGAAGGAAACTCAGAAGCCGCAGTACCACTTTCCTCCACCAACGGAAGCTCACAGAGAGAATCAGCAGAAGTACCACTTGTGACCACAGGAGGGAGCTCTGCCACAGAATTCACAACAGCGTACACAGACTCCAGAGGAGCATCCACAGACTCCAGAGGAGCGTCCACAGACTCCAGAGGATCGTCCACAGACTCCAGAGGTTCTTCCACAGACTCCAGAGGATCTTCCACAGACTCCAGAGGAGCGTCCACAGACTCCAGAGGATCGTCCACAGACTCCAGAGGAGCGTCCACAGACTCCAGAGGAGCGTCCACAGACTCCAGAGGAGTGTCCACAGACTCCAGAGGAGCATCCACAGACTCCAGAGGAGCGTCCACAGACTCCAGAGGAGCATCCACAGACTCCAGAGGAGCGTCCACAGACTCCAGAGGAGCATCCACAGACTCCAGAGGATCGTCCACAGACTCCAGAGGATCATCCACAGACTCGAGAGGAGCATCCACAGACTCCAGAGGATCGTCCACAGACTCCAGAGGATCGTCCACAGACTCCAGAGGAGCGTCCACAGACTCCAGAGGAGCGTCCACAGACTCCAGAGGATCGTCCATTACACACTGAATGGGAATTGTCACCATTACACACTGAATGGGAAACCACTGGGTAAATCTGACAGGGAGAAGGACTTGGGGATCCTAGTTAATGATAAACTTACCTGGAGCAGCCAGTGCCAGGCAGCAGCTGCCAAGGCAAACAGGATCATGGGGTGCATTAAAAGAGGTCTGGATACACATGATGAGAGCATTATACTGCCTCTGTACAAATCCCTAGTTAGACCGCACATGGAGTACTGTGTCCAGTTTTGGGCACCGGTGCTCAGGAAGGATATAATGGAACTAGAGAGAGTACAAAGGAGGGCAACAAAATTAATAAAGGGGATGGGAGAACTACAATACCCAGATAGATTAGCGAAATTAGGATTATTTAGTCTAGAAAAAAGACGACTGAGGGGCGATCTAATAACCATGTATAAGTATATAAGGGGACAATACAAATATCTCGCTGAGGATCTGTTTATACCAAGGAAGGTGACGGGCACAAGGGGGCATTCTTTGCGTCTGGAGGAGAGAAGGTTTTTCCACCAACATAGAAGAGGATTCTTTACTGTTAGGGCAGTGAGAATCTGGAATTGCTTGCCTGAGGAGGTGGTGATGGCGAACTCAGTCGAGGGGTTCAAGAGAGGCCTGGATGTCTTCCTGGAGCAGAACAATATTGTATCATACAATTAGGTTCTGTAGAAGGACGTAGATCTGGGGATTTATTATGATGGAATATAGGCTGAACTGGATGGACAAATGTCTTTTTTCGGCCTTACTAACTATGTTACTATGTTACTATGTTACTATGTCCACAGACTCCAGAGGAGCATCCACATACTCCAGAGGAGCATCCACAGACTCCAGAGGAGCGTCCACAGACTCCAGAGGAGCGTCCACAGACTCCAGAGGAGCATCCACAGACTCCAGAGGATCGTCCACAGACTCCAGAGGAGCGTCCACAGACTCCAGAGGATCGTCCACAGACTCCAGAGGAGAGTCCACAGACTCCAGAGGGGCATCCACAGACTCCAGAGGAGCATCCACAGACTCCAGAGGATCATCCACAGACTCCAGAGGAGCATCCACAGACTCCAGAGGAGCATCCACAGACTCCAGAGGAGCCTCCACAGACTCCAGAGGAGCATCCACAGACTCCAGAGGAGCCTCCACAGACTCCAGAGGAGCATCCACAGACTCCAGAGGAGCGTCCACAGACTCCAGAGGAGCATCCACAGACTCCAGGAGATCGTCCACAGACTCCAGAGGAGCATCCACAGACTCCAGAGGAGCGTCTACAGACTCCAGAGCATCATCCACAGACTCCAGAGGATCGTCCACAGACTCCAGAGGAGCGTCCACAGACTCCAGAGGACCGTCCACAGACTCCAGAGGATCATCCACAGACTACAGAGGAGCGTCCACAGACTACAGAGGAGCGTCCACAGACTCCAGAGGATCATCCACAGACTCCAGAGGAGCATCCACAGACTACAGGGGAGCGTCCACAGACTCCAGAGGAACATCCACAGACTCCAGAGGAGCGTCCACAGACTCCAGAGGAGCCTCCACAGACTCCAGAGGATCATCCACAGACTCCAGAGGAGCGTTCACAGACTACAGAGGAGCGTCCACAGACTAGAGGGGAGCGTCCACAGACTCCAGAGGAGCGTCCACAGACTCCAGAGGATCATCCACAGACTCCAGAGGAGCGTCCACAGACTCCAGAGGAGCGTCTGGAGCGCCCACAGACACAGGGCCACGAGTTCTCGGTACCAGGCCTCTCTGGTTCGGTTCTGAGGGTGTCACAGTGGCTAGACCTGGTCCGCTACCCTGCTAAGGGGCGTCCAATAAAGGTGGACAGGGGTTCGTGACGCCAACTGTGGGGTTCGGTCAGGGTGACCGACGCTGCTGTGGGGTCCGCTGGGGTGATGGAATGGCAGCTAGATGGTATACCTTCCCACAGGTGAAGTATGTCCCCAGGGCTTCCCAGTGAGGTGGATGGTGATGGTGTGAGGTACAGTCAATAATGAGGACACAAGGTTGCAGTCTCTTTACCTCTTTACTGAAGACTTCAAGATCCGCAATCCAGAGCATGCTTAACAGGGCTATCAGAGAACGGCCGGTCCGATGGGCACATCCAGAATTCGCTTTGCAGGTGGAAATCGTTGCCTACCAATAGCGCATGTGTGTTGTATTGCTACCCTGCTGAGCATTCGGAATAGTCCTCACAACGTCTGTTCTCGTTCGTTCGTTCTTTCTAATTCGTTCCAGATGTTTCTAGTTCAACGTCCCCCAGGTATGTTATGGCTAGGACGCACCCGTATGACGGGAAGGCCTGGAGTTCTTCCGGGACCCTAGAGACGCCCCTCTCCCACTGTTGCCCCCTATGTCTTCGTAGGTGTTTAGGTGAGACAGACAACCTATAATTAACTGTCCTGCGGAGTTTGAAGTAAAGCGTAGAGTCAGTTACTCCCTCGGTGTTCCGGCCACCGGCTACGCGCCTCAGTAGGATGTTGTCTTGGTCTCGCGGCACGACTCCTACTGACTCTCCTTTGTGCTTGATCTCGTTTCTCACTGTTCCACAATATCCTTCGCTTCGTGTCTCTTTCTTAGGATACCGCCGCGGGGTGTGCAGGCTCGGTTCCGTAACGTTCTATTCTGGTCGCTAGGTGCCTGCCAGATTCCCACGCCTGACAGGGACCCCCTGTGTCTTCTCCCTGCAACACCCCCTGCCACGGGATGTTGCCTGAATCCAACCCAGTCAGCTTCTGACTAACTTCCTATCCAACCCCTAGTTTTAACAGTGTGAGGAGTGGCCCAATAAATAAAGCCCTTTGCTCCCCCTAGTGGCCGGAGTGTGAAGTGTAATGTGTGCTGGTGATACCTGGTCAGTAGAATTCCTTCAGTGCCATCAGACGTACCATCACTCACCCTTAATGGCAGAGTGTCATACTGCAACGACCAGATCTCAGGGGTGCTGCACGTCCCCCGACTCCAGAGGAGCATCCACAGACTCCAGAGGGGCCTCCACAGACTCCAGAGGGGCGTCCACAGACTCCAGAGGAACATCCACAGACTCCAGAGGAGCATCCACAGACTCCAGAGGAGCGTCCACAGACTCCAGAGGATCGTCCACAGACTACAGAGGAGCGTCCACAGACTACAGAGGAGCGTCCACAGACTCCAGAGGATCATCCACAGACTCCAGAGGAGCATCCACAGACTCCAGAGAATCATCCACAGACTCCAGGGGAGCATTTACAGACTCCAGAGGAGCGTCCACAGACTCCAGGGGAGCATCCGCAGACTACAGAGGAGCGTCCACAGACTCCAGAGGAGCGTCCACAAACTCCAGAGGAGCGTCCACAGACTCCAGAGGATCGTCAACAGACTCCAGAGGAGCGTCCACAGACTAGAGAGGAGCGTCCACAGACTCCAGAGGATCATCCACAGACTCCAGAGGAGCGTCCACAGACTACAAAGGAGCATCCACAGACTCCAGAGGAGCATCCACAGACTCCTGAGGAGCGTCCACAGACTACAGAGGAGCGTCCACAGACTCCAGAGGAGCATCCACAGACTCCAGAGGAGCATCCACAGACTCCAGAGGAGCATCCACAGACTCCAGGGGAGCATTCACAGACTCCAGAGGAGCGTCCACAGACTCCAGGGGAGCGTCCACAGACTACCGAGGAGCGTCCACAGACTACAGAGGAGCGTCCACAGACTCCAGAGGAACGTCCACAGACTCCAGAGGATCGTCCACAGACTCCAGAGGAGCGCCCACAGACTCCAGAAGAGAGTCCACAGATTTCAGAGGAGCGTCCACAGACTCCAGAGGATCATCCACAGACTCCAGAGGAGCGTCCACAGACTACAAAGGAGCATCCACAGACTCCAGAGGAGCGTCCACAGACTCCTGAGGAGCGTCCACAGACTACAGAGGAGCGTCCACAGACTCCAGAGGAGCATCCACAGACTCCAGAGGAGCATCCACAGACTCCAGAGGAGCATCCACAGACTCCAGGGGAGCATTCACAGACTCCAGAGGAGCGTCCACAGACTCCAGGGGAGCGTCCACAGACTACCGAGGAGCGTCCACAGACTACAGAGGAGCGTCCACAGACTCCAGAGGAACGTCCACAGACTCCAGAGGATCGTCCACAGACTCCAGAGAAGCGTCCACAGACTACAGAGGAGCGTCCACAGACTCCAGAGGATCGTCCACAGACTCCAGAGGAGCGCCCACAGACTCCAGAAGAGAGTCCACAGATTTCAGAGGAGCGTCCACAGACTACAGAGGAGCATCCGCAGACTACAGAGGAGCGTCCACAGACTACAAAGGAGCTTCCACAGACTCCAGGGGGGCGTCCACAGACTCCAGAGGATCATCCACAGACTCCAGAGGAGCGCCCACAGACTCCAGAAGAGAGTCCAGAGACTCCAGAGGATCGTCGACAGACTCCAGAGGAGCGTCCACAGACTAGAGAGGAGCGTCCACAGACTCCAGAGGATCATCCACAGACTCCAGAGGAGCGTCCACAGACTACAAAGGAGCATCCACAGACTCCAGAGGAGCGTCCACAGACTCTTGAGGAGCGTCCACAGACTACAGAGGAGCGTTCACAGACTCCAGAGGAGCATCCACAGACTCCAGAGGAGCATCCACAGACTCTAGGGGAGCATTTACAGACTCCAGAGGAGCGTCCACAGACTCCAGGGGAGCGTCCACAGACTACAGAGGAGCGTCCACAGACTCCAGAGGAACGTCCACAGACTCCAGAGGATCGTCCACAGACTCCAGAGAAGCGTCCACAGACTACAGAGGAGCGTCCACAGACTCCAGAGGAGCGCCCACAGACTCCAGAGGAGCGCCCACAGACTCCAGAAGAGAATCCACAGATTTCAGAGGAGCGTCCACAGACTACAGAGGAGCATCCGCAGACTACAGATGAGCGTCCACAGACTACAGAGGAGCGTCCACAGACTCCAGGGGGGCGTCCACAGACTACAGAGGATCATCCACAGACTCCAGAGGAGCGCGCACAAACTCCAGAAGAGAGTCCAGAGACTCCAGAGGAGCGTCCACAGACTACAGAGGAGCTTCCACAGACTCCAGAAGAGCGTCCACAGACTCCAGAGGATCATCCACAGACTCCAGAGGAGCGTCCACAGACTACAAAGGAGCATCCACAGACTCCAGAGGAGCGTCCACAGACTCCTGAGGAGCGTCCACAGACTACAGAGGAGCGTCCACAGACTCCAGAGGGGCATCCACAGACTCCAGAAGAGCATCCACAGACTCCAGGGGAGCATTCACAGACTCCAGAGGAGCGTCCACAGACTCCAGGGGAGCGTCCACAGACTACAGAGGAGCGTCCACAGACTACAGAGGAGCGTCCACAGACTCCAGAGGAACGTCCACAGACTACAGAGGATTGTCCACAGACTACAGAGAAGCGTCCACAGACTACAGAGGAGCGTCCACAGACTCCAAAGGATCGTCCACAGACTCCAGAGGAGCGCCCACAGACTCCAGAAGAGAGTCCACAGATTTCAGAGGAGCGTCCACAGACTACAGAGGACCATCTGCAGACTACAGAGGAGGGTCCACAGACTACAGAGGAGCGTCCACAGACTCCAGGGGGGCGTCCACAGACTCCAGAGGATCATCCACAGACTCCAGAGGAGCGCCCACAGACTCCAGAAGAGAGTCCAGAGACTCCAGAGGAGCGTCCACAGACTACAGAGGAGCTTCCACAGACTTCAGAAGAGCGTCCACAGACTCCAGAGGATCATCCACAGACTCCAGAGGAGCGTCCACAGACTCCTGAGGAGCGTCCACAGACTACAGAGGAGCGTCCACAGACTCCAGAGGAGCATCCACAGACTCCAGAGGAGCATCCACAGACTCCAGGGGAGCATTCACAGACTCCAGAGGAGCGTCCACAGACTCCAGGGGAGCGTCCACAGACTACAGAGGAGCGTCCACAGATTACAGAGGAGCGTCCACAGACTCCAGAGGAACGTCCACAGACTCCAGAGGATCGTCCACAGACTCCAGAGAAGCGTCCACAGACTACAGAGGAGCGTCCACAGACTCCAGAGGATCGTCCACAGACTCCAGAGGAGCGCCCACAGACTCCAGAAGAGAGTCCACAGATTTCAGAGGAGCGTCCACAGACTACAGAGGAGCATCCACAGACTACAGAGGAGCATCCACAGACTACAGAGGAGCGTCCACAGACTCCAGGGGGGCGTCCACAGACTCCAGAGGATCATCCACAGACTCCAGAGGAGCGCCCACAGACTCCAGAAGAGAGTCCAGAGACTCCAGAGGAGCGTCCACAGACTACAGAGGAGCTTCCACAGACTCCAGAAGAGCGCCCACAGACTCCAGAGGAGCGTCCACAGACTCCAGAGGAGCGTCCACAGACTCCAGAGAAGCGCCCACAGGCTCCAGAGGAGCGTCCACAGACTCCAGAGGAGCGTCCACAGACTCCAGAGGATCATCCACAGACTCCACGGGAGCGTCCACAGACTCCAGAGGAGCGTCCACAGACTCCAGAAGAGCGCCAACAGACTCCAGAGGAGCATCCACAGACTCCAGAGGAGCATCCACAGACTCCAGTGGAGCAACCACAGACTCCAGAGGAGCGTCCACAGACTCCAGATGAGCGTCCACAGACTCCAGAGGAGCATCCACAGACTCCAGAGGAGCATCCACAGACTCCAGGGGAGTGTCCACAGACTCCAGAGGAGCGTCCACAGCCTCCAAAGGAGCGTCCACAGACTCCAGAAGAGCGCCCACAGACTCCAGAGGAGCGTCCACAGACTCCAGAGGAGCGTCCAGAGACTCCAGAGGAGCGTCCACAGACTACAAATGAGCGTCCACAGACTCCAGAGGAGCGTCCACAGACTCCAGAGGAGTGTCCACAGACTCCACAGGAGCGTCCACAGACTACAGAGGAGTGTCTACAGACTCCAGAGGAGCGTCCCCAGACTCCAGAGGAGCGTCTACAGACTACAGAGGAGCGTCCACAGACTACAGAGGATCGTCCACAGACTACAGAGGATCGTCCACAGACTCCAGAGGAGCATCCACAGACTCCAGGGGAGCATCCACAGACTCAAGAGGAGCGTCCACAGACTACAGAGGAGCGTCCACAGACTCCAGAGGAGCGTCCACAGACTCTGTCATCTCTTCCTGGACTTCAACTTCATGAAGAAGGAAGAAAAACGAGACTTCCTTTCCGTTTTCAACACCTCCCTGACCAAGCAAAATTTTAGTTTTTGCACTTTTTCCAGGATCGTCAAAAGCTATTTGAGGGCTCGGGGATTTTTTGCATTTTTTTAAACTTCTTACTGTAGCGAAAAACAGGGGAAAAACAGACTCCAGAAGAGCGCCCACAGACTCCAGAAGAGCGTCCACAGACTCCAGAGGAGCGTCCACAGACTCCAGAGGAGCGTCCACAGACTCCAGAAGAGCGCCCACAGGCTCCAGAGGAGCGTCCACAGACTCCAGAGGAGCAGCCACAGTCTCCAAAGGAGCGTCCACAGACTCCAGAAGAGCGCCCACAGACTCCAGAGGAGCGTCCACAGACTCCAGAGGAGCGTCCACAGACTCCAGAGGATCGTGCACAGACTCCAGGGGAGCGTTCACAGACTCCAGAGGAGCGTCCACAGACTCCAGAGGAGCGTCTACAGACTCCAGAGGAGCTTCCACAGACTCCACGGGAGCGTCCACAGACTACAAAGGAGCGTCCACAGTCTCCAGAGGAGCGTCCACAGACTCCAGAGGAGCGTCCACAGACTCCACAGGAGCGTCCACAGACTACAGAGGAGCGTCTACAGACTCCAGATGAGCGTCCTCAGACTACAGAGGAGCGTCCACAGACTCCAGAGGATCATCCACAGACTCCAGAGGAGCCTCCACAGACTACAGAGGAGTGTCCACAGACTCCAGATGAGCGTCCACAGACTACAGAGGAGCGTCCACAGACTCCAGAGGAGTGTCCAGAGACTACATAGGAGCGTCCACAGACTACAGAGGATCATCCACAGACTCCAGAGGAGCATCCACAGACTCCAGGGGAGCGTTCACAGACTACAGAGGAGCGTCCACAGTCTCCAGGGGAGCGTCCACAGACTACAGAGGAGCGTCCACAGACTCCAGAGGAGCGTCCACAGACTCCAGAGGATCGTCCACAGACTCCAGAGGATCGTCCACAGACTTCAGAAGATCGTCCACAGACTCCAGAGGAGCGTCCACAGACTCCAGAGGATCGTCCACAGACTCCAGAGGAGCATCCACAGACTCCAGAGGAGCGTCCACAGACTCTGTCATCTCTTCCTGGACTTCAACTTTATGAAGAAGGAAGAAAAACGAGACTTCCTTTCCGTTTTCAACCCCTCCCTGACCAAGCAAAATTTTAGTTTTTGCACTTTTTCCAGGATCGTCAAAAGCTATTTGAGGGCTCGGGGATTTTTTGCATTTTTTTTAACTTCTTACTGTAGTGAAAAACAGGGGAAAAACAGACTCCAGAAGAGCGCCCACAGACTCCAGAAGGGCGTCCACAGACTCCAGAGGAGCGTCCACAGACTCCAGAGGAGCGTCCACAGACTCCAGAAGAGCGCCCACAGGCTCCAGAGGAGCGTCCACAGTCTCCAGAGGAGCATCCACAGACTCCAGGGGAGCGTCCACAGACTCCAGAGGAGCGTCCACAGACTCCAGAGGAGCGTCCACAGACTCCAAAGGAGCGTCCACAGACTCCAGAAAAGCGTCCACAGACTCCAGAGGAGCGTCCACAGACTCCAGAGGATCGTCCACAGACTCCAGGGGAGCGTTCACAGACTCCAGAGGAGCGTCCACAGACTCCAGAGGAGCGTCCACAGACTCCAGAGGAGCTTCCACAGACTCCAGGGGAGCGTCCACAGACTACAAAGGAGCGTCCACAGTCTCCAGAGGAGCGTCCACAGACTCCAGAGGAGCGTCCACAGACTCAACAGGAGCGTCCACAGACTACAGAGGAGCGTCTAGAGACTCCAGATGAGCGTCCTCAGACTACAGAGGAGCGTCCACAGACTCCAGAGGAGCCTCCACAGACTCCAGAGGAGCCTCCACAGACTACAGAGGAGTGTCCACAGACTCCAGATGAGCGTCCACAGACTACAGAGGAGTGTCCACAGACTCCAGAGGAGCGTCCACAGGCTCCAGAGGAGCGTCCAGAGACTACATAGGAGCGTCCACAGACTACAGAGGATCATCCACAGACTCCAGAGGAGCATCCACAGACTCCAGAGGAGCATCCACAGACTCCAGGGGAGCATCCACAGACTCCAGAGGAGCGTCCACAGACTCCAGAGGAGCATCCACAGACTCCAGAGGAGCATCCACAGACTCCAGGGGAGCATCCACAGACTCCAGAGGAGCATCCACAGACTCCAGAGGAGCATCCACAGACTCCAGGGGAGCGTTCACAGACTACAGAGGAGCATCCACAGACTCCAGGGGAGCGTTCACAGACTACAGAGGAGCGTCCACAGTCTCCAGGGGAGCGTCCACAGACTACAGAGGAGCGTCCACAGACTCCAGAGGAGCCTCCACAGACTCCAGAGGATCGTCCACAGACTCCAGAGGATCGTCCACAGACTTCAGAAGATCGTCCACAGACTCCAGAGGATCGTCCACAGACTCCAGAGGAGCATCCACAGACTCCAGAGGAGCGTCCACAGACTCTGTCATCTCTTCCTGGACTTCAACTTCATGAAGAAGGAAGAAAAACGAGACTTCCTTTCCGTTTTCAACCCCTCCCTGACCAAGCAAAATTTTAGTTTTTGCATTTTTTCCAGGATCGTCAAAAGCTATTTGAGGGCTCGGGGATTTTTTGCATTTTTTTTTACTTCTTACTGTAGTGAGAAACGGGGGAAAAAATCTAACTTTGGTGAAATGTTGAAAAATACACCATTTTTAAAATTGTTCTATTGGTTTTTGTTTTTACAGTGTTCATTGTGCACTAAATGTGACTGGCTGGCATCATTCTCCATGTAGTAATAATAATCTTTATTTTTATATAGCACTAACATATTCCGCAGCGCTTTGCACACATTATCATCGCTGTCCCCGATGGGACTCACTATATAGATTCCATATCGGTATGTCTTTGCAATGTGGGAGGATACCGGAGATCCTGGAGGAAATCCACGCAAACCCGGGGAGAACATACAAACTCCTTGCAGATGTTGTCCTTGGTGGGATCTGAACCCAGGACTCCAGCGCTGCAAGGCTGCTGTGCTAACCACTGAGCCACCGTGCTGCCCGTACATGTATCTGCATTATAGGTCCATGATGGATCCATTTCAGGACTGGATTTTTGCATGGTGAGATGGCGATTGTATTGTTACCATTTTAGGGGAACGTATATTCTATATACAATATTAAAATTGTTTTTTATGATTTTTTTAACTGAAAAATGACAATTCCAGGATTTTAGGTTATTTTTTGCAAAAAATAAAAATAAATATTAATAATTACCTTTAACAAATTATCTATCATCTACATATATATATATATATATATATATATATATATATATATATATATATATAATCTATGTTATCTATCTATCTATTATCTATCATATATCTCTTATCTATCTATTATCTATCTATCTTCTATTTATCTATCTATTATCTATCTATCTATCTATTATCTATCTATCTATCTATCTATCTATCTATCTATCTATCTATCATCTATCTATCATCTATCTATTTATCTATATATTTTCTATCTATGTATCTATCTCATATTTCTATGTTAAATCTGATTACCCCACATCCTCGATCTGAGGCCATTATTCATAAATATTACATGTCGTGACCCCACGTTCCGGATGTTTTAGCTCTTGTATCTGGGGATTTGCTCTGTGTTTTCCTGTGTGTCCGCAGTTATCAGCTCAGCAGTGATTTCTCTTCTTGGTGGATGCCTTTGTGCATGGTGTTGTTGGCACGGTGCGGACCCCTGAGAGCTGTAGCTTTGCCTCCGTGATCTATGGCGGGGGGATAGTGCTGACTTGCCCGGGGCGCAGCCGCCCTTATGGGCATATTTTGAATAAAACATTGTTATTATGGTAATCATCCGCATTTTGCCAAAGTTCCTATTTCCACAATGCCACCTAGAGCTGACCTCTGCGCTGCTCCTTCTGTCTGGGGGGATAAAAACCAGGAGCTGAACATCACTATTCTCTTCCTGTAGTCAGACCATACACATCTACAGGTGCTTCTCACAAAATTAGAATATCATCAAAAAGTTAATTTATTTCAGTTCTTCAATACAAAAAGTGAAACTCATATATTCTATAGAGTCATTACACACACAGAGCGATCTATTTCATGTGTTTATTTCTGTTAATGTTGATGATTATGGCTTACAGCCAATGAAAACCCATAAGTCATTATCTCAGTAAATTAGAATACTTTATGACACCAGCTTGAAAAATGATTTTAAAATCTGAAACGTCGGCCTCCTGAAATGTATGTTCAGTAAATGCACGCAATACTTGGTCGGGGCTCCATTTGCATCAATTACTGCATCAATGCGGCATGCCATGGAGTAATTGATGCAGAATGAGCCCTGACCAAGTATTGAGGTCATTTACTGAACGTACATTTCAGTAGGACAACATTGCGGATTTTAAAATCATTTTTCAAGCAAGTGTTATAAAGTATTCTAATTTACTGAGATAATGACTTTTGGGTTTTCATTGGCTGTAAGCCATAAGCATCAACATTAACAGAAATAACCACTTGAAATAGATCACTCTGTGTGTAATGACTCTATATAATATAGGAGTTTGACTTTTTTGTATTGAAGAACTGAAATAAATTAACTTTTTGATGATATTCTAATTTTGTGAGATGCTCGTGTACACATAGAATAGATAGATATACAGATGTCAGACATCTACACCCACTCATCAGCTCTTATGTGCGGAGGCTGACCGACATAACACTACGGGCATGGTGTAGCTGGTATTCAACTACTGCCCTCTGCTGCCTACAAAGCCTTGCCAACATATGTAACATTGAGGTCCAACGTGTGGTGACATTGCACACCAGTCGGTGAGCTGGAAGTTGCAAACACTGCTGCAGCACTGTCCGGGTGGCGGCAGCATATGCAACTTACTTTTACAAGTAGGGCAGGCATTTCTGGGTAGGTTTTAAGAAACTGCTGAACCACTAAGTTGAGCACGTGGGCCAGGCATGGTAAGTGTGCAGGGTTGCCAAGCTTCAGAGCCACCACCAGGTTAATGCCATTGTGACACATGACCATGCCTGGTTGTAGGTTCAGGGTTTAAAGCCACTGATCAGTCTGGTCTGTTAGACATTTCAACAATTTCGTGGTGGTGTGCAGTTTATCACCTAAGCAGATTAGCTTCAGCACAGCTTGTTGCCACTTGGCCAAGGCAGTACTGCAGTGCTCCCAGCTTGTGACTGATCTTGACGTTTCTGAGATGGAGGGTGAGGAGGTGCAGGAACTACACAAGTAAATTCCATGGCAGACAATATGATCAGTGATAACAAAAATTCCCCATTAAATGTCACCTGCTTAACCCAGCAGGAAGTACGTCGGCGTCTAAAAATCACTAAAATTGACAAATCTCCGGGCCCGGATGGGATACACCCCCGAGTACTGCAGGAATTAAGTACAGTCATTGATAGACCATTATTTTTAATCTTTAAAGACTCCATGATAACAGGGTCTGTACCACAGGACTGGCGTAAAGCAAATGTGGTGCCAATATTCAAAAAGGGGACAAAAACTGAACTCGGAAATTATAGGCCAGTAAGCTTAACCTCTACTGTGGGTAAAATCCTGGAGAGCATTCTAAGGGATGCTATACTGGAGTATCTGAGGAGGAATAACCTCATGACCCAGTATCAGCACGGGTTTACTAGGGACCGTTCCTGTCAGACAAATCTGATCAATTTCTATAAAGAGGTAAGTTCTGGACTGGACCAAGAGAACCCAGTGGACGTAGAGTATATGGACTTCTCAAAAGCTTTTGATACGGTGCCACACAAAAGGTTGATACATAAAATGAGAATAATGGGGATAGAGGAAAATATGTGTAAGTGCGTTAAGAGCTGGCTCAGGGATAGGAAACAAAGGGTGGTTATTAATGGAGCACACTCTGACTGGGTCGCGGTTAGCAGTGGGGTACCACAGGGGTCAGTATTGGGCCCTCTTCTTTTTAACATATTTATTAATGACCTTGTAGGGGACATACGGAGCAGAATTTCAATATTTGCAGATGACACTAAACTCTGCAGGGCAATCAATACAGAGGACAATTTTATATTACAGGATGATTTATGTAAACTGGAAGCTTGGGCTGATAAATGGCAAATGAGCTTTAATGGAGATACATGTAAGGTCATGCACTTGGGTAGAAGTAATAAGATGTATAACTATGTGCTTAATTCTAAAACTATGGGAAAAACCGTCAATGAAAAAGACCTGGGTGTATGGGTGGATGACAAACTCACATTTAGTGGCCAGTGTCAGGCAGCTGCTACAAAGGCAAATAAAATAATGGGATGCATTAAAAGAGGCATAGATGCTCATGAGGAGAACATAATTTTACCTCTATACAAGTCACTAGTTCGACCACACTTAGAATACTGTGCACAGTTCTGGTCTCCGGTGTATAAGAAAGACATAGCTGAACTGGAGCGGGTGCAGAGAAGAGCGACCAAGGTTATTAGAGGACTGGGGGGTCTGCAATACCAAGATAGATTATTACACTTGGGGCTATTTAGTTTGGAAAAACGAAGGCTAAGGGGTGATCTTATTTTAATGTATATATGTATATAAGAGGGGACAGTACAAAGACCTTTCTGATGATCTTTTTAATCATAGACCTGAGACAGGGACTAGGGGGCATCCTCTACGTCTGGAGGAAAGAAGGTTTCGGCATAATAACAGACGCGGATTCTTTACTGTAAGAGCAGTGAGACTATGGAACTCTCTGCCGTATGATGTTGTAATGAGTGATTCATTACTTAAATTTAAGAGGGGACTGGATGCCTTTCTTGAAAAGTATAATGTTACAGGTTATATATACTAGATTCCTTGATAGGGAGTTGATCCAGGGAACTAGTCTGATTGCCGTATGTGGAGTCAGGAAGGAATTTTTTTCCCCAATGTGGAGCTTGCTCTTTGCCACATGGTTTTTTTGCCTTCCTCTGGATCCACATGTTAGGGCATGTTAGGTTAGGCTATGGGTTGAACTAGATGGACTTAAAGTCTTCCTTCAACCTTAATAACTACGTTAATAATAACTATGTTACTCTGTTACTGTAGAAGGTGGGGTCAACCCTGATTGAACCAGGGCCTGCAATGCTTGGTGCCGGTAGCACGTCCAACTGAGTCCCGTATTCTACAATGTTCACCCAGTGTGCCATCAGGAAAATGTAGCTTCCCTGACCACAAACACTTGTCCAGGTGTCTGTAGTTAAATGGACTTTCCCAGTAACTCGGAGCTGGCGACTGAGTACTGAGGGATGGCCACCTCCATAAGGTTGCGGAAAGCTTCCATCTCCAAAATCCTATACGGCAACATTTGCAGGGCAAGGAGTCCGGAAATATTTAATATAATGGCCTGTGGATGAGTGTTTGCATATTTATGTTTGTGTTCCAAGGACAGTGGTAGGGACAACTGAATGCTGCACTGGGACAAGGACATGGACGTGGTTGCTGAAGGTGGTTGCAAGTGTGCAATGTCAGGTGCAGTTTTGGAGGCATCTTTGCCTACATCATGGACAAGAGATAGAACAGGGGAATAGGCAGTAGTGTCAATACAGCCACTGTTTCTGGATCCTCGCTTTCGGCCCAAGTAATCGGGTGCTTTGCTTGCATATGCCTTAGCATGCTGTTGGTGGTCAGGCTGGTAGTTGTGCTGCCCCTGCTGATTCTGGCATGGCAGATGTTGCGTTTAAAAAAGTGCCAGACTGTGCCAGACTCAGGAATATCTAAATCTTGGCTTGGGAACTTCACCCAGATTGTTGCTTTGGGTAATAATAAGTTTGCCTTGTGTCTTTGGCCACCCCACTGCCTCTTCCTGCTGTGTGGTGATGTGGATCTCTCCCCCTGTGAGCTGCTGTCATCGTTCTGCATGTCACCTTCCCAGGTTGGGTCAGGGACTTAATCATCCACCACTTCGTCTTCAACTTCTGCACCGTGGTCCTCCTCTTGACTTGCTGACGTAACAACACAACTTGTTGGCAATTGTGTCTCATCATTGTCTACCTCTTGCGACAGTAATTGCATTTTTCCACTGTCCTCTTGTGAGTGTGGCTGCTCAAATATTTGGGCATCTCTTCATGGGATCTCCTCATGTCCCACCTGAAAGAGCACAGAATCTATATATGGAAATGTGAACAGCTCTTAGGATTATTCAAGTGTGGGATAACTTGTCTCCGGGCTCTAGGCATGGTGGGAGAAAGGAGGATCAGGGTGAGGATTATATGGTCGAGAATCACGGCTGAGACTGGACTGTGTGGAAGACAGGGTGGTGCTGGCAAAGTGACTAGAAGCATTATATGCTATCCGTCCAACAATCTTTTCACATCGGTCTGGCTTCAAGAGTGGTGTTCCACGCCTCCCTACAAAATAGGAAAAGGAAGCTAGATTGACATGATGTCTGTGTTTTTTACTCCCACAGCAGGCACAATTTCACCTTGCCCATGGCCTTGGCCTCTGCGTTCACCATCAGCATCAAGTCCACTTCCCCATCCTTTACCATGCACCTTTCCCATTTTTAAATTACATATATTTCTCTGTTGAGAAAACTTTGCAATCTTACTATTGCAGAAAATTATCTCACCTCAGATGGACTTCTTACGCTGCAGTATCAATATACTATTTCTAACCAAACAACTGGAGCACAATAAATGCTGTATATAATTTGACTGCTGGAAAAAAATTGCAGTATTGCAATTGCAGGAAAATTTGCCTACTTTAGATCGACTTCTTACACTGTAGTAGCAATATAGAGATGCTATTTCTAACCAAGAAAGCTGTTTTGTTGTTTTTAGACAAAGCTGGAGCACAATAAGTGCTGTATAAAATTTCACTGCTGAAAATATTTGCAGTATTACAATTGCAGGAAAATTTGCCCACTCCAGATGGACCTCTTACACTGGGGTAGCTACTGTATATAGTGATGCTATTTCTAACCAAACAAGTTTTTTTTTTTATGCACAATTGGAACATGATAAATGCTGTGAAAAATTTCACTGCTGAAAAAAATTGCAGTATTACAATTGCAAGAAATTTTGTCCAGCTCAGATGGACTTCTTACACTGCAGTATCAATAGAGATATTCTATTTCTAACCAAACAGGTATTTTTTTGCTTTGAGGCAAAACTGGAGCACAATAAATGTTATATACTATTTCACTGCTGAAAAAACTTTGCAGTACTACAATGGCAGGAAAATTTTCAAACGTCAGATGGACTGGTTACACTGCAGGGCAATATAGCAATGCTATTGAGATCCAACCAAGTCTGGCTCTATGCTTTTGATACACAACTGCCTCAGTAAAAAAGGTCTATAATATTTCCCTGCTCAGAACAATTTGCAGGATTAAGAACAAAAAGAATATTATTAGCCCTGATAAGGGGTTTTGGTATGACTTGCCGGTTGCAGCATAAAGGACATCTAACTCACCCTATCCTGTCCTACTCCTGTCCTTTAGCACAATCTCTCCCTAAGTGCTGCAAACAACAGTATTACTATTGATTATCATTAGCCCTAAGAAGGACTTTTGTTGTTGTACTTCATAGAAATATAAAAGTGGTTGAATCCCTAGCTAATACGCAGCTACAATTCTGTCCCTCTTTCACCAGCACCTCTCCCTCCGCTGCCTGCGTAAGAAATAGTGTGTAGAGCATGGTGTCACGGGTCTTAGGCTGGTTTCACATTAGTGGTTGTCTCTGCAGCGTTTCGAACGCATACATCCGCATGCGTCGTGTATTCCTATCTTTAACATTAGGGACGCAGGTGGCTGCGATAGGTTGCGTTTTGCCGCTTTTGACGACGCATGCATCCTTTTGTTGTCTGCGGCTTGGCACGGTAAACGCTACATGTAGTAATTTCAGAGGCATCAATTTGCCACCTTGAAACATATGCGGTTGTTAGCGGAAGGAATGCGTTGAAAAAACGCATTACAGTCTATATGAACGCATGCATTCGCAAGCACATGCTTTTGTTTGCGTTTATGAACGCATGCGTTTTTTCCACAGGAAAACCTGTCTAGACACTGATTAGCCACTCCCACATACAAACTGATAAAAGGAGGGAGTGGACATTTGCAGGTCACTTCTCAGCAGACTGGGAAGAAGAGCAGACAGACTCTGGAAAGAAACTGGGAGGAATCTACACTCTGAACAATGTGAATATCAAAGCCAATGTCTTTGTTTTCTTTTTTCTGTTTCTATATGTCCTAATAATTTCTGTATTTTTTTTTCTTGCTGCATGCATCAGAATGTCTTCTTTTGAGGAGGAGGCGCAACGTCTTGGGCCTACACAAGGTGGAAATGAAAGTGAAGTGAGTACTCACCTCTTCAGATTGGTGAGTATTCTCTGTCACATCTACACATGTGACAACTTTTTTTTTTCTTTTTCAGAACAGTTCTTCAACTGCAGCAGAGGCCAAGCAGAAGCAGCATGGACACAGTCGTGTGGCAAGGTGGCGCGTAAGTATACCTGACTGATTGTACTCTGCTTATTGTATCCTGACTTTACTATTCTTCACTGTTCATTTCTTTACTTTGCTCTTTCTTTACCTTTTCTTCGACTCCTTTTTTTTTTACTTTGAATATTCTTGCCTGTTTTATGTCTCTGTTGCTTTCTTTCTTTTCCTTATGTTAATGTCTCCAACATTAATGTATTTATTTATTTTCTAGGTTCCAGAACGGGATGAGGACCTCATTGACAATGATATCTGTTATGATCTGGTGGTTTAGGAACAACATGAGACAAGCTCTGAAGGAGGTGGTATCTGTACTGACCGCAAACCCTGAACCTAGCAGCGCAACTAAAAATAGCCGTGGGGGGTACCTGACGCTCCCTAGACCCCTCGGCACAGCCTAAGATCTAACTTCCCCTAAAGATGGAAACAGGAAACCTATCTTGCCTCAGAGAAAATCCCCAAAGGAAAGATAGCCCCCCACAAATATTGACGGTGAGAGGAGGGGAAAATAACATACGCAGAAATGAAATCAGATTTTAGCATAGGAGGTCAGTCTAGCTTGATAGATAGGACAGGAAAGGATACTGTGTGGTCAGTATAAAAACTATAAAACAATCCACACAGAGTTTACAAAATCTCCACACCTGACTAAAGGTGTGGAGGGTAAATCTGCTTCCCAGAGCTTCCAGCTAACAGAAAAAATCCATACTGACAAGCTGGACAAATATAGAATGCACAGAACAATAAGTCCACAACATGTGGACTGAAATGAGCAAAGCCAGAACTTATCTTTGCAGAACTGGTCAGGAAACCAGGAGAATCCAAGCAGAGATGTGAATCCAGCCAGGAACATTGACAAGTGGCACAGGATGAAGAAAGAGCCAGACTTAAATAGCGGACAATAAGTGGAGGCAGCTGATGACAGCTAACTCCAAGGAGCAGCCATACCACTAGAAACCACAAGAGGGAGCCCAAGAGCAGAACTCACAAAAGTGCCACTTACAACCACCGGAGGGAGCCCAAGAGCGGAATTCACAACAGATATCCTCATCTCGCTGGTCCATGAGCGAGACCCATTGTGGGACACCCGGGTTCCGCAGCACTCGGACAACGCGACGATCCGGCGGCTATGGATTGAGGTGGCCAAAGTGATGTGGGATGGCTTGGACAATGCCCCGACTCGGGTCCGCAATGCATTTCGTAAGTATTGCAATGCAGTGTGATGCCGCAGTGACCTTAGCCGTGACCACACAACTGTGTGTGATGAGAGAAACTCCTGAGAGTTTCTCTCATCACACACAGTTGTGTGATCATGGTCAAAAGTGCATTGTCTAACCATAATTTTTATTTTTCAGCAGTGCTCAAAGTCAAAACACGTTGGCGTTCAATGAAGGATCGCTTCAACAAGGACCTTCATCAAGAGAGCCGGGTTCCTAGTGGTCCTGGAGCAAGGATCCAAAAATATAAATATCACCGCATCCTGGCATTTTTGAGACCTGTCCTTGCCCAGAGAACGTAAGTATTTTTGTGGTGTATTGGGTTGTGTTGTATTGCCTCATCTGTATTTTTCTATTCCACAGGAGTTGGCGCTTTCACTATTGTAAATGTTTGGTACTAATGTTTTTGGGGTTTTTTTCACAGCACATGGAGCAGCACTCTTGACCCTGGTTTTGGAGCGGTCCTTCATCAAACAGCCACGGAACTCTCCCAGCCATCCAGCAGCGCTGCAGCAAGTGGGCCTGCAACACAGACTGGAGACCAGGAAGCTGGTTCATCAGGTGTTCCCCTGTCCCAGTCCTCTGCCTCTTTTTTGGGGGGCTCTTCATGGCAGTGTCAGAGGGCCTCGGACAGGTCACTCATGCCCGAGTTTTTGCACTTGAGCTTGGTCTTTCATGATGGACTCAAGGCGATGGGAGACAGACTGGATAGTGCCATAAACTGTTGTGAATTCTGCTTCTGGGCTCCCTCCGGTGGTTGTAGGTGGTAATGCAGTTGTCCCTGGGCTGCAGTCTTGGACAGGTGTATCTACTGATTGCAATTCTGACTGGGGTATTTAGGTTTGCAGGACTCATTGGTCCTTGCCAGTTGTCAATGTTTCTTGGGAAGTGTTGGATCTTTGTCTGGCTTCTCCTGCTTAGCTGCCAATTCAGCAAAGATAAGTGTCTGTTTCTTTTTCTGTGGCACACAAGCTGTGTGCTTATATTCTGTGCTATTCATTTGTTTTCTCTTGTCCAGCTTAGACCGTGTCAGTGTTTTCTCAGTCTTGTTGGATTCTCTGGAGTTGCAGATATACACTCCACATCTTTAGTTAGATGGTGGAGGTTTTGTATTTTCTGCTGTGGATATTTTTGGAAGGATTTTAATACTGACCGCTTAGTATCCTGTCCTATCCTTTCCTATTTTAGCTAGAGTGGCCTCTTTTGCTAAATCCTGTTTCCTGCCTGCGTGTGTCTTTTCCTCTACTACTCACAGTCAATATTTGTGGGGGGCTGCCTATCCTCTGGGGTTCTGCTCTGAGGCAAGGTAGAATTCCTATTTCCATCTATATGGGTATTTAGTCCTCCGGCTGTGTTGAGGTGTCTAGGATTTGTTAGGCACACCCCACGGCTACTTCTAGTTGCAGTGTTAAGATCAGGATTTGCAGTCAGTATAGTTACCACCTACTCCAGTGAAAGTTTTCATGCTGCTCCAAGGTAACCTGATCATAACAATAAACTATATGAATACACTTATTCAGGATGTCACCAGAAGCCTTGACCAAGTTAAAGCCGACCTCCAGAGGCCAGCACATCATTTTTTCAATCAAATAGAGAAGGGCATGTCGGAACACCTTACTCCTGATCTCCAGCTTAGTGTCATGCAGGCCTGCAATGCTGCTTACGTGCAGGCTATGCAACAGACTCTGTATTTCCAGCAGAAAGTGGTGGCATTTCCACCTGTGCCAACACTGTCATGCTTGACCTCAATGCCGAGCTCTGCTGCATACCACTGTACGGCCACCATCATTCCAAGAACTGCCGGACACCACTACAGCGCCACCACCATGTCGAGTGCTGTTGGACAGCTCACCGCCACCACCACGACAACTGCTGCTCCTGCTTGGACATCATCCACTGCCACCACCATGCAGCAGCAGCAACAGCAGCACCCGGACCCTGGAATGGCTTTCCGCGCCACCAACATGCAGCAGAAGCAGCAGCCGGACCCTGGCACGACCTTCTCCACGACCACCACCATGCAGCAGCAGGACCCTGGCACTGCCTTCCTCAACACCACCATGCAGCAGCAGGACCCTGGCATGGCCTTCCGCACCACCACCATGCAGCAGCCGGACCCTGGCATGGCCTTCCCCACCACCATAACTATGCAGCAGCAGCAGCACACGGACCCTGACAGGTTGGACACCATGATGAGGCCACAAGAAATGAGCCCACCAAGGCTCCCCAGACCGCAGCGCCGATCCCAAAAAGGGAAAAAAAATAAAAAGCAGCAGACTATCTCTATTCCTCCCCCCTCACCTCCCAATGTGTCTGTGATGTCAGGTTTGTCTCACCCTTCCAGTGTGTCTCTGCCTTCTCATGTGTCTAGCACCATCCCTGAACTCCCAGTCCCCACTACTTTAATTGCCCCTTCTCCTGCAACCCCTGCGTCTTCGACAGATAGCCAGGCCTCACAGCTACACCCCCCCCCCCCAGTTCCATCACTCTACCCCAAGCAGGCGCAGTTAATTTGTTTGTTTTTTGTTTATAAATAAATGTTAATGTTTTTTTGCCCCAATACTGTTTGGTTATTTGTGTATTTTGCCACCGGCAACACACGCCGTGCGCCGAATAAACACACTGCGCTGTACACTTTGTTTTATTGCCACCTCATAGCTCCAGCATTTATTAAGTACAACACTGCAGCTTTGTGTGTTTGGTATGGAGCTATGAGTTGTCAAAAAATAATATTGTATTTTCTTCATAATCTCTTCAGTCTGCGACACAGATTACAGGCTGCAACATAATACAACGCAGGACTATACTATAGAACTGCCTTGTACAACCTCCATTTTCTCTTCAGTCTACGTAATCTATTTCACACAAAATGAAGAGACGATGGAAGTCATACAAGGCATATCTATACTCACCTGGACAGGTGTCAGAAATAGTAAATTCATGAGGCTGGGTTTTGTGCTCTTTTAGTCTTTATTTCTCACACATGACTTGGTGAGTATAGATCTGCTTTGTATTATACCTCCATCATCTCTTCAGTCTGCGTCCAATAGATACTGCAGAACAGAATAAGGATGACGTCATCTACCTTACCACTAGCAACCTAAGTGGTTTTTAGAGGAAATACATAGGAGACACAGTACAGATATCAAAACACGTTGTTTATTAACAAAAAATATTAGTAACATTTAAAACATAACTGGTACAGACCCAAACACAACAGCACATTTTACACAATATTATCTTGCCATGCCACACATCCAATGTCAGAACCAAAATAGGCAGCAAATTGGTCCCGCATGTGGCCAACTTCAACAGTTGACAGCAGCAGGTGATGCTGGTAATCTGGCAATGGCTTTGCAACTGGTTCATCCAGTTCAATGTTGGGTCGCTCCTTAGCCATTATGTAATTGTGGAAAACCACACAAGAATCCCAAAGGTACACTCCACTGTTCTTTGGGCCCTGGTCAGTCTGTAATTATAAATCCTTTTAGTGTGGTTCAAGTCCCGACGGGAATATGGCTTCAGTAGGTTTTCACACATCTGAAAAGCCTCATCCCCAACCATAACAAATAGCATCAGTGGACCTTGAGTTTTGAGGAGAGGTCGTGGCAGGGGAAAATTAAAATTTTTGCCATATACATGTCGGCCCATATCCGAGTTCTTGAAAGTCTGGGAGTCATTGCCATGGCCAAAAGCTCCAGTCTCCACGGCAATAAAGCGACATTCCACATCTGCTATTGCCATGAGCACTACAGAAAAATATTTTTTGTAGTTCAACTACTCAGATCCAGATCTGACGGGTTTGATAATGTGTATATGCTTTCCATCCACCGCTCCCAAACAGTTGGGGAAATCACATACACTCCAGAATTTTTCGGCAATTTCCATCCACATGTCCACAGTGGGTAGGGGGATAAATTCATCCCAGAGAACGTTCCACAAAGCCCAGCAGGTGTCCGCAACTATTCCAGACAAGGTGGAAATTCCAAGCCGGTACTAAAAGTGGAGCAATGATAAGCTCTCTCCGGTAGCCAGGAATCTGAAATATAATTTTAAAATAAAATTACAAACAATTATATTTATGATGGTGTTTAGCTAAAGGCATAAAGGAAAATACAAATAATACATGGCAGACCAACAATAATTATGACTGCCATTTGTTTAGAATTGTAACGTACCTTAATGTAACCAGCAGACGTTCCTCTGCAGGAATTGCTCTACGGAGCTGGGTGTCCTATATCCGGATGGCTCCTTGGACACGACCAAGCAAATCCCGAAAAGACTCTTGAGACATCCTGGTATATTCTGGGAATTTGTCTGGGTTGGCATTAAGCTCGCCATACAGCGTGTGATAGGCTCCACGGCTCTCCCGCAGTTCAGTAATGGAATGTCTCCAAAAACGCCGATGCCGTCTCCTTCTCTGTCTTTCTCTATTTCTTTGTTGATCCCAAGCAAACGCACAGGCAAGAAACAGCTTGATGCTTACATGCAGGTTGAAATAAAAGCTCTCCTTGCGAAGATCCATCATTCATGACACAGGATACAGTAGCAAACTGTGAAGATTTCAGCAGTACTAGGATCTATATATACCATATATACTCGAGTATAAGCCGAGATTTTCAGCCCACTTTTTTGGGCTGAAAGTCCCCCTCTCGGCTTATACTCGAGTCATACGCAGGGTCGGCAGGTGAGGGGGAGCGGGGGCTGTGAAATTATACTCACCTACTCCTGGCGCGGTCCCTGCAGGTCCCTGGCTTCCCCGGCGCCGGCAGCAGCAGATTCTTCCTGTACTGAGCGGTCACATGGCACCGCTCATTACAGTAATGAATATACGGCTCCACCTCCCATAGAGGTGGAGCCGCATATTCATTGCTGTAATGAGCAGTAACGGTGACCGCTCAGTACAGGATGAAGCTGCGGCGTCGGGGAAGCAGGGACTGCACCGCGCCAGAAGCAGGTGAGTATACGGGGAGGGAGAGCGCTGCGCTGCGCGATAGTCACCTTTCCTCGTTCCGGGCGTTGCTCTGTCTTCAGCGGTGACGTAGTTAGTGCGCGCCCTCAGCCTGAACGTCAGTGCAGAAAACGCTGAAGATGGAGCGGCGCCGGAACAAGGAGCAGGTGACTATTGAAAGTGCCGGGGGCCTGAGCGACGGAGAGGTGAGTATGTGATTTATTTTTTTTTATCGCAGCAAATGGGGCAAGTGTCTGTATGGAGCATCTATGGGGCCATAAGGTTTGTGCAGCGCTATATGGGGCCATAACATTTGTGCAGCACTATATGGGGCCATAACGTTTGTGCGGCACTATATGGGGCCATAACATTTGTGCAGTACTATATGGGGCCATAACGTTTGTGCAGCACTATATGGGGCCATAACGTTTGTGCAGTACTATATGGGGCCATAAGGTTTGTGCAGCACTATATGGGGCCATAATGTTTGTGCAGCACTATATGGGGCCATAACATTTGTGCAGCACTATATTGGGCCATAACGTTTGTGCAGTACTATATGGGGCCATAAGGTTTGTGCAGCACTATATGGGGCCATAATGTGTATGCAGCACTATATGGGGCCATAACATTTGTGCAGCACTATATGGGGCCATAATGTTTGTGCAGCACTATATGGGGCCATAACATTTGTGCAGCACTATATGGGGGCATAACGTTTGTGCAGCACTATATGGGGCCATAATATTTGTGCAGCACTATATGAGGCCATAACGTTTGTGCAGCACTATATGGGGCCATAACATTTGTGCAGCACTATATGGGGCCATAACGTTTGTGCAGCACTATATGGGGCCATAACATTTGTGCAGCACTATATGGGGCCATAACATTTGTGCAGCACTATATGGGGCCATAACGTTTGTGCAGCACTATATGGGGCCATAACATTTGTGCAGCACTATATGGGGCCATAACGTTTGTGCAGCACTATATGGGGCCATAACATTTGTGCAGCACTATATGGGGCCATAACGTTTGTGCAGCACTATATGGGGCCATAACATTTGTGCAGCACTATATGGGGAAAATGTCTGTATGGGGCCATAATTAACGTTTGTGGAGCATTATATGTGGCAAGTGTCTGTATGGAGCATCTTATAGGGCCATAATCAAGGTTTGTGCAGCACTATATGGGGCAAATATCTTTATGGAGCATCTTATGGGGCCATAATCAGCATTTGTGCAGTATTACTGTATATTGGGCAAATGTGTCTATGGAGCATCTAATGGGGCCATTATTAACCTTTATGCAGGATTATATGGGGCATATTTTAATATGAAGCATCTTATGGGGCCATCATGAACTGTATGGAGCATTACATGGGGCTCCTGATTCAATATGGATATTCAAAAACACTTAACCTACTGATGTCTCAATTAATTTTACTTTTATTGGTATCTATTTTTACTTTTGACATTTACCGGTAGCTGCTGCATTTTCCACCCTAGGCTTATACTCGAGTCATTAAGTTTTCCCAGTTTTTTGTGGCAAAATTAAGGGGGTCGGCTTATACTCGGGTCGGCTTATACTCGAGTATATACGGTAGATATCCCATAATACACGCCCTCTGTAGTCCCATTGGCGGTGTCTGTTTATCTAGATTTTTCTCCTGTTAAATTTTCCACCATGCATATAGAAAACGCAAAAGCATGCAAAACGCATGAAAAAGCGTGCAAACACAGCGTATTTTTTACCGCATGCGTTACCTTATGCGTCTAAAAAATGCTGCATTTGCACGCGTTTGCATGTGGTTTATCATGCGTTTCAGGTTGCGGTTTAAAAGCTGCGGATTCTACCGCAAAATGTGAAACTAGCCTTATAAGTACGCAGATACCAAACGTGTGTAGTTTGTTTTTAATTAAAGGAGGGAAAAAAAATTGGAAATTTGTTAAAAAAAATTTTTTGCTTGTGTCAACATTTTTCGAGACACGTTTTCATTTTTCGCGATGTGGGCTCATTTTTTGTGCTCTGAGCTGATGTTTTTATTGATAACATTTTGGGGGTAAGTAAGGTGTTTTAATCGCATCTTATTGAATTTTTATTGCAGTGCTGCGGCGGACAAAAATAAAAACGTAATTCGAGTGTTTCAATTTTTTCTCATTACACCATTTAATTTATTTAATATTTCAGTACATCGGAATTTCAGAAATGCAGCAATATCAAATATGTGTATTTTTTTTTTCAATTGTATTATTTTAGTTGGGGGGTGAGTTGAACTGTTGTATTTTTTTCATATTTTTAAAAACATTTTTTTTACATTTTATTGTATTTAATAGTCCCCTTAGGAGACCGGAAACTGCAATCATCTGATCACTTGCACTTTTCATCCAAGTTTTTCGGAAAACAAATAGGAACAAGTCTAATTTTTATATTTTTCTGCATGGAGATTTTTTCATTTTTTTGCACTTTTGTTTTTCTTCTCCCTTTTCTTCCAAAAGCCACAATTTTTTTTTCAATAAAGATATGTGGTCTTGTTTTTTTTGTGGGACGAGTGTTTTTTTTTTTTCATTTTACTATTCAATAAACTGGCAAATGAAAACAAAAACAATTCCCCAACAGTCTTTTGGGTTTTATTTTGTCAATGAGAAATTATCTGTATAATCATTGAGCCCGAAGCCAAGAAATAAAATGAGTTTCCGCGTTAGACGCCTATCATCAAATATCCGACCTGAATGCGGTCCTACGCTCCTGCGGACTTAATAGTCTACAGAAATGAAAACTTTTCTAAAGAAACTCTTGGCCGGAATCCAGAACAGATTGAATAATAGTGAAGAACCCGATCTCCTCAGTTATAGTGCAGAAATGTAAAATATTACCGGAATCTATCATTCCACTAACAGAAGCCCAGATCACGGCTCCTGATTGTCCCAGGAGATAAGCGGACGCCCAGACTTATGAATTTATTCCTTTCAGAACTTTATTTACTGATTATTTCGATAAGGGAAATGTGATTTCAATGGCGGATTTACCCGAGGGGAGGCCGAATATAAGCTACAAAATGGTGCAAGGCAGCACTTACTGCATGTGTTGGGGGACACTCACTTGGCAACGGGATTCAGTCACACAGGAGTGATTTTCTCTCCATTAAACAGTCCACGCGGTTTATTTTACTTAGCATAAACCGCCATGTTACACGTCACACTCATGTAGTTCATAGTACACGGCTTCCTTCATTTCAGAAACACTACATCCGCCAGTCCTCCTCTGACTAGTTCCCGGGGGTGTCAGTGCACCGTATCAATGTCTCTACTCATGTAACATTAGATTGCAGTCTCTAATCACGCCGGACCTCACTTCGTCCAGTTACCGTGGGTGACCGCACAGTTCATAGAAACCCCTTTTGTTCGATGTTCCAGGAGCTCCGCTCCATACACTGTCCTCCTGTCAGTCCTGGTTCCCAGGGAAGCTGCCTAAATGGGTTCACTGTCCCGGACAATGTCTTGCTCACCAGGCCACCAGACAGTTCCAGACGCTCAGCAAGACGGTGGCATCCCCAACACAGTCACAGGCTCTGCATGGCCTCACCTCGTGCTCTTCAGGAAACCGGCCCTACTCCCAGGACCTTCCAACATAGAGGCCATTCAGGACCTTACCACTCTGACCATGTGACCAGACCTCAGTCGCATTTTATCACTGTAGCCACTCCCCTAGCTGGGAGGTGTGTATAGTTAGCCAGTCATGCCCAGCTCACCGACTAACCCTATAAGCCCCCCCCCCTTAAAACTAAACAAACACTTGTGGGACTACCGGTCCCAGAACAACAACATTTCAGTACAGAGGACACCCTCCATCTCTGCGACACCTACCGGCCATTCATAATGACGCCAGTCACTTTCTCACCATTACAGTTACTCCTGCTACTGCCATGCACTGCCATGGCCTCAATACGCCTCCGTGAGCATCCTGAGGAGAACATACAGCGCCCCCTAGCTGCAATAGGGGGCACTGCCTCACAATGGCTAAGGATGTGCAAATATTCAGCATTCCAAAAGATGTCAATTTATATAGTGATCACATAGTCAGAGGCAATATCTGGGCTATAAGGACCCAGTATTGGACTGCCCTTTATCTAAGTTTTGATTCACTTTTTTCTCCTGCAGGGAGGAGTCTGGACAAGAAAAACCTTTCAGCATAAATTACATCATTTTCCTAACATAAAAAGTATGGATGTGGTAGCTGAAGTTGCAGAGCTGGCTGCCATAGTGATGACTGATGTTGCACAGCTGGAACAGTGATAACTGATGTAGCAAAGCTGGAAAAGTGATAACTGATGTAGCACACCTGGAACTGATATTGTACAGCTGGAACAGTTATAACTGTAGCAGCAGAGCTGGAACAGCGACAACTGATGTATCAGAGCTGGAACAGCGATCACTTATGTAGCAGAGGTGGAACAGCTATAACTGATGTAGCAGAGCTGGAACAGCGATAACTAATGTAGCAGAGCTGGAATAGCGATAACTCATGTAGCAGAGGTGGAACAGCGATAACTGATGTAGCACACCTGGATCAGCGATAATGGATGTTTCAAAGTTGCAACAGCGATAACTGATAGAAAGCATTAGTGGCTACGACAGTTGTGGAAAAGGATTTAAGTCGCAAAGGAAATGTCCATAAGACTTTGTACCCAGTATTCCTTGTATATAACCCTTCCAAAGTTGCCGTTCAGTAGAGTTTATTTTTGAATGGTGGTCTCCCTCATTGAACTCATTGAATAGTGGTTTCCCTAACATCTGGTCCTGGCAAACCATCAACATCGGTTAAATGCACAGGCATAGTGCCCCCACAGCACAAGTCACACATCCAGACAGGACCTCCACTTTCATGTAACGTGCCATGGTGACCCTGACAAGTGCCTCGCCCATGGCTACTGCCCCACGCCACATTACACGTGCTGTAGCTAAGCTCCTGCTATAAGAGTTCAGATTTCCATCTGTAGCCTAAGGCACGTTACCATATGTAAATCGTTCCCGGTAGAGTTGAGCGACCTTGACCTTTTTAGAGTCGAGCCGGGTTTCGCGAAACCCGACTATCTCAAAAGTCGGGTCGAGTGAAATCGGCCAATTATGACGTAAAGTCGGGATCGACCGAAACACGAAACCCAATGCAAGTCAATGGGGCAGCATAGTCGGCAGTGAGTGGGGGCCAGGAAAACACCTAGAGTGCCCATTTTAATGTCAAAACCATCCATTCTTCTTAATGAAGCTTGTCAAGCGTAATTTACCTTATAATAATTGAAAGGCATTTGAAATTGGGGGTCATTTGGCTAAAGTTGTGGTGGGTAGGGCTGGTTCAAGTAATTAGTGGGCCCAGGAAATCTGGACCACGTCACGGCAGTGGAGCAGGGAGAGGTAAGTATTTCAACTTTGCAAGTGCTGTGATCCAGAGCAAGCAGGGGGGGCCCACTCGTTGGCATTGGCACTGGCACAGGGCCCCTCAAAGTACAGCGGTGTGTTTGCACGGCGGGGGCGCCTCCCACCGGCAGCAACACTTTTGCGTACTATGAGAGGCCCTGTGCCAGTGACGTCGCCAACTAGTATTCCTCCCCCCACCTGATGAAGGAACCTGCACTTTCATCTGCACCTTCCTCTTTGTCCCCGTGTAAGGTGGTATGGTATGCGGGAAGAGCAACCTGACTTTCAGCAGGGTCACAATGTTGTTGTGTAGCGTGCACGGGGAATGTTGCGTTATGGGTCAATGTACCAGCAGACTCATCTATCACTGGCTGGGCAATGGGCAGGACGAGGAGGAAACACAGATATAGGCCCAAATAATAAAGTGGGCTAAATGCAGTTCAAAATTGGTAACACAGGAATAACCAGGGGGCATTGCAGTGGAGGACAACTGGAATGAGAGGCTGACACAGAGAGTAGGCCCAAATCAGTAAGTAGTCGAAATGCAGTTCAAAATTGGCAACCGTAGTAAACAGGCGGCACAGCTTTGTTCAGTGGAGGAGAACAGCAAGGAGTGGCAGACACCGATAGTAGGCCCCAACCCAACTAGTAGGCCAAATGCAGTCTAACATTAACAACTACTTAACGAGCGCCTGAAAACGGAATTTCAGGACAGGAAACCAGGAGAACAGCAAGGAGCGGCAGACACTGTTAGTAGGCCCCAAACCAACTAGTACGCCAAATGCAGTTGTTCCATTTAACCACAATTTAACGAGAGCCTGAAGATAGAAGCTCAGGAAAGGCAACCTGGAGAACACGTTGGAGTGGAACACACCATCTCTCTCCACCCCATACCCATTTTGTAGGCCTAATGCTGTGTAGTTTTCTACAACTACTAAACGAGAGTCGGAAGACCGAAGCAATGGCAAGGCAACCTGGGGAACACCTTGGAGTGTAACACACCATCTCTCTCCACCCGATACCCATTTTGTAGGCCTAATGCTGTGTAGTTTTCTACAACTACTAAACGAGAGTCGGAAGATCGAAGCAATGGCGAGGAAACCTGGAGAACACCTTGGAGTGTAACACACCATCTCTCTCCACCCCATACCCATTTTGTAGGCCTAATGCTGTGTAGTTTTCTACAACTACTAAACGAGAGTCGGAAGACCGAAGCAATGGCAAGGCAACCTGGGGAACACCTTGGAGTGTAACACACCATCTCTCTCCACCCCATACCCATTTTGTAGGCCTAATGCAGTGTAGTTTCCGACAACTACTAAACGAGAGCATGAAGATCGAAGCTCAGGAAAGGCAACCTGGAGAACACCTTGGAGTGGAACACACCATCTCTCTCCACCCCATACCCATTTTGTAGGCCTAATGCTGTGTAGTTTTCTACAACTACTAAACGAGAGTCAGAAGACCGAAGCAATGGCAAGGCAACCTGGGGAACACCTTGGAGTGTAACACACCATCTCTCTCCACCCGACACCCATTTTGTAGGCCTAATGCAGTGTAGTTTTCTACAACTACTAAACGAGAGTCGGAAGACCGAAGCAATGGCAAGGCAACCTGGGGAACACCTTGGAGTGTAACACACCATCTCTCTCCACCCCATACCCATTTTGTAGGCCTAATGCAGCCTACTTTCCGACAACTACTAAACGAGAGCATGAAGATCGAAGCTCAGGAAAGGCAACCTGGAGAACACCTTGGAGTGGAACACACCATCTCTCTCCACCCCATACCCATTTTGTAGGCCTAATGCAGTGTAGTTTTCTACAACTACTAAACGAGAGTCGGAAGACCGAAGCAATGGCAAGGCAACCTGGGGAACACCTTGGAGTGGAACACACCATCTCTCTCCACCCCATACCCATTTTGTAGGCCTAATGCAGTGTAGTTTTCTACAACTACTAAATGAGAGTCGGAAGACCGAAGCAATGGCAAGGCAACCTGGGGAACACCTTGGAGTGTAACACACCATCTCTCTCCACCCCATACCCATTTTGTAGGCCTAATGCAGCCTACTTTCCGACAACTACTAAACGAGAGCATGAAGATTGAAGCTCAGGAAAGGCAACCTGGGGAACACCTTGGAGTGTAACACACCCTCTCTCTACACCACGGAAGGGCTGATTCTTAGGAAGGAAGGCTGTCGGAAAGAAGCAGGGCGCGTCCGAGGGTGATTATATTCTTATTAGGTATATACTCACCCTCGGACGCGCCCTGCTTCTTTATTTGTAATGAATGTTTATTTGCAATGTGGTTTTGACTTACTCTATTTTTTTGGTAAATAATGATTTTATTATTTTCATTGTTTTGCATCTTCTTGGCAATAATATAAAGAAGACGCGACAGGACAACACTCGGTGGATGCCATATCTGTGTTTTAAATTGAAAAAAACTTTCAGTTAACTACTTGCAGGAGAAAGTTATTGTAGCTGGTGGCCATTTTTAGTACTGTACCAGATTTTTGTTGTATGTGTTTGTTTTTAATGTTAAAATGTCTGCATTTGATATCTCTCCAGTATTTTCTTTTTTATATGCAAAATACTTATTTTTATATTTTCTGATGTTGGTTCAAGGGGTACACGGGCAGCAGTAGACAGGTCAGTGGAGGCCTAGTGGAAGGAGGGACCGCAGACAGGCTTCGAAGCCCTAACATAATAAATTGGCCTGGCTGTAGGCAATTTACAATTGGTTCCAGGGGAACATGGGCGGCAGTAGACAGGTCAGTGGAGGCGTAGTGGAAGGAGGGACCGCAGACAGGCTTCGAAGCCCTAACATAATAAATTGGGCTGGCTGTAGGCAATTTAAAATTGGTTCCAGGGGAACCCGGGCAGCAGTAGACAGGTCAGTGGAGGCCTACTGGAAGGAGGGACCGCAGACAGGCTTCGAAGCCCTAACATAATAAATTGGGCTGGCTGTAGGCAATTTAAAATTGGTTCCAGGGGAACCCGGGCAGCAGTAGACAGGTCAGTGGAGGCCTAGTGGAAGGAGGGACCGCAGACAGGCTTCGAAGCCCTAACATAATAAATTGGCCTGGCTGTAGGCAATTTAAAATTGGTTCCAGGGGAACACGGGCAGCAGTAGACAGGTCAGTGGAGGCCTAGTGGAAGGAGGGACCGCAGACAGGCTTCGAAGCCCTAACATAATAAATTGGCCTGGCTGTAGGCAATTTACTATTGGTTCCAGGGGAACCCGGGCGGCAGTAGACAGGTCAGTGGAGGCCTAGTGGAAGGAGGGACCGCAGACAGGCTTCGAAGCCCTAACATAATAAATTGGCCTGGCTGTAGGCAATTTACAATTGGTTCCAGGGGAACACGGGCGGCAGTAGACAGGTCAGTGGAGGCCTAGTGGAAGGAGGGACCGCAGACAGGCTTCGAAGCCCTAACATAATAAATTGGGCTGGCTGTAGGCAATGTAAAATTGGTTCCAGGGGAACCCGGGCAGCAGTAGACAGGTCAGTGGAGGCCTAGTGGAAGGAGGGACCGCAGACAGGCTTCGAAGCCCTAACATAATAAATTGGGCTGGCTGTAGGCAATTTAAAATTGGTTCCAGGGGAACCCGGGCAGCAGTAGACAGGTCAGTGGAGGCCTAGTGGAAGGAGGGACCGCAGAGAGGCTTCGAAGCCCTAACATAATAAATTGGGCTGGCTGTAGGCAATTTAAAATTGGTTCCAGGGGAACCCGGGCAGCAGTAGACAGGTCAGTGGAGGCCTAGTGGAAGGAGTGACCGCAGACAGGCTTCGAAGGCCTAACATAAGAAAAATGTCAATACAATGGTATTGACAGTGCCAGGCATTGAAGGATGTCAGCGCATAGACTAAACATTGGTGGAGCTGTGAGAGAAAATTTTGCAAGTGGTAGAGCACTGTTTGACCTGGGGGGGGGACTGTCTTGTGGCCGGCGGTACAGGCCCAGGGCCCCTCATATTACAACGGTGTGTCTGACTTTGGGTGCGCACCACCACCGCCAGACACTTTATTGTACTATGAGGGACCTAGTGGCAGTGCCGTCGACCAAAAGCGGGCACACCCACCTCTTCAGACAAACAGTACTCTCACGGGTGCTGGCGCCAAGTGGCGATACCACGGCCCCATGTGGGGACTTTGGCCATTTAGGGAGGTGTTAACATGTCGGATGCTGGACAATCAGGTGCTGCAAATTACGAGATTGGAAAAGTCGTTCAGAATAGTCCACAGGCAAGACCTTTACATAGGAAAGCTAGGTGTCAGCCGGGCAAGGTGGGGCAAAAGATTTCGAAATCCAGTTGTGGTTCATTTTAATGAAGGTTAGATCATCTACATTTTGGGTAGCCAGACGAGTCCATTTTTCTGTTAGTATTGAACCTGCAGCACTGAATACTCTTTCTGATAGGACACTAGCTGCCGGGCAAGCAAGCTCCTGCAATGCATATTCTGCCAATTCTGGCCAGGTGTCTAATTTTGATGCCCAGTAATCAAATGGGAATGACGGTTGAGGGAGAACGTCGATAAGGGATGAAAAATAGTTAGTAACCATACTGGACAAATGTTGTCTCCTGTCACTTTGAATTGATGCTGCAGTACCTGTCCTGTCTGCGGTCATAGCAAAATCACTCCACAACCTGGTCAGAAAACCCCTCTGGCCAACGACACTTCTGATTTCTGCCCCTCTAACACCTCTGGTCTGCTGGCCCCTGCAGCTCGTGTTAGAACGATCACGGGCGCTGTGTGCAGGGAATGCCTGAAGCAAATGGTCAACAAGAGTTGATTGTTTGGTTGCTAATATTAGTTCCAAGTTCTCATGTGGCATTATATTTTGCAATTTGCCTTTATAGCGAGGATCAAGGAGGCAGGCCAACCAGTAATCGTCATCGTTCATCATTTTTGTTATGCGTGCGTCCCTTTTGAGGATACGTAAGGCATAATCCGCCATGTGGGCCAAAGTTCCAGTTCTCAAATCTGTGGTTGTGCTTGGTTGAGGGGCAGTTTCAGGCAAATCCACGTCACTTGTGTCCCTCCAAAAACCAGAACCCGGGCTTGCCGCGCCAACAATTTCCACTGGCCCCGGAAAAGCTTCCTCATTAAAAATATAATCATCCCCATCATCCTCCTCGTCCTCCTCCTCCTCTTCGCCCGCTACCTCGTCCTGTACACTGCCCTGGCCAGACAATGGCTGACTGTCATCAAGGCTTTCCTCTTCCTCAGCTGCAGACGCCTGATCCTTTATGTGCGTCAAACTTTGCATCAGCAGACGCATTAGGGGGATGCTCATGCTTATTATGGCGTTGTCTGCACTAACCAGCCGTGTGCATTCCTCAAAACACTGAAGGACTTGACACATGTCTTGAATCTTCGACCACTGCACACCTGACAACTCCATGTCTGCCATCCTACTGCCTGCCCGTGTATGTGTATCCTCCCACAAAAACATAACAGCCCGCCTCTGTTCACACAGTCTCTGAAGCATGTGCAGTGTTGAGTTCCACCTTGTTGCAACGTCTATGATTAGGCGATGCTGGGGAAGGTTCAAAGAACGCTGATAGGTCTGCATACGGCTGGAGTGTACGGGCGAACGGCGGATATGTGAGCAAAGTCCACGCACTTTGAGGAGCAGGTCGGATAACCCCGGATAACTTTTCAGGAAGCACTGCACCACCAGGTTTAAGGTGTGAGCCAGGCAAGGAATGTGTTTCAGTTGGGAAATGGAGATGGCAGCCATGAAATTCCTTCCGTTATCACTCACTACCTTGCCTGCCTCAAGATCTACAGTGCCCAGCCACGACTGCGTTTCTTTCTGCAAGAACTCGGACAGAACTTCCGCGGTGTGTCTGTTGTCGCCCAAACACTTCATAGCCAATACAGCCTGCTGACGTTTGCCAGTAGCTGCCCCATAATGGGAGACCTGGTGTGCAACAGTGGCAGCTGCGGATGGAGTGGTTGTGCGACTACGGTCTGTGGACGAGGTCTCGCTTCTGCAGGAGAACGAGGAGGAGGAGGAGGGGGTGCGAATGGCTACAGCCAACTGTTTCCTAGACCGTGGGCTAGGCAGAACTGTCCCAAACTTGCTGTCCCCTGTGGACCCTGCATCCACCACATTTACCCAGTGTGCCGTGATGGACACGTAACGTCCCTGGCCATGCCTACTGGTCCATGCATCTGTTGTCAGGTGCACCTTTGTGCTCACAGATTGCCTGAGTGCATGGACGATGCGCTCTTTAACATGCTGGTGGAGGGCTGGGATGGCTTTTCTGGAAAAAAAGTGTCGACTGGGTAGCTCGTAGCGTGGTACAGCGTAGTCCATCAGGGCTTTGAAAGCTTCGCTTTCAACTAACCGGTAGGGCATCATCTCTAACGAGATTAGTCTAGCTATGTGGGCGTTCAAACCCTGTGTACGCGGATGCGAGGCTAAGTACTTCCTTTTTCTAACCATAGTCTCATGTAGGGTGAGCTGGACTGGAGAGCTGGAGATCGTGGAACTAGCGGGGGTGCCGGTGGACATGGCAGACTGAGAGACGGTGGGAGATGGTATTGTTGCCGCCGGTGCCCTAGATGCAGTGTTTCCTACTACGAAACTGGTGATTCCCTGACCCTGACTTCTTTGGCCTGGCAAAGAAACCTGCACAGATACTGCAGGTGGTGCAGAAAATGGTGGCCCTACACTGCCGGAAGGGATGTTGCGTTGATGACTAGCTTCATTGGCCGAGGGTGCTACAACCTTAAGGGGCGTTTGGTAGTTAGTCCAAGCTTGCAAATGCATGGTGGTTATATGTCTATGCATGCAACTTGTATTGAGACTTTTCAGATTCTGCCCTCTGCTTAAGGTAGTTGAACATTTTTGACAGATGACTTTGCGCTGATCAATTGGATGTTGTTTAAAAAAATGCCAGACTGCACTCTTTCTAGCATCGGATACCTTTTCAGGCATTGCAGACTGAGCTTTAACTGGATGGCCACGCTGTCCTCCAACAGGTTTTGACTTTGCCACGCGTTTTGGGCAAGATACGGGCCCGGCAGATGGAACCTGTTGCGATGTTGATGCCTGCTGCGGCCCCTCCTCCTCCGCTTCAGAACTGCTGCCGCCTGCACCCTGTTCCCCCAATGGCTGCCAATCGGGGTCAAGAACTGGGTCATCTATTACCTCTTCTTGTAGCTCGTGTGCAACTTCGTCTGTGTCACCTTGTCGGTCGGTGGTATAGGGTTCGTGATGGGGCAACATAGTCTCATCAGGGTCTGATTCTTGATCAGCACCCTGCGAGGGCAATGTTGTGGTCTGAGTCAAAGGACCAGCATAGTAGTCTGGCTGTGGCTGTGCATCAGTGCACTCCATGTCAGATTCAACTTGTAATGGGCATGGACTGTTAACTGCTTCACTTTCTAAGCCAGGGATGGTATGTGTAAAGAGCTCCATGGAGTAACCCGTTGTGTCGCCTGCTGCATTCTTCTCTGTTGTTGTTTTTGCTGAAGAGGACAAGGAAGCGACTTATCCCTGACCGTGAACATCCACTAACGACGCGCTGCTTTTACTTTTACCAGTTTCACGAGAGGAGGCAAAAGAGCTAGAGGCTGAGTCAGCAAGATAAGCCAAAACTTGCTCTTGCTGCTCCGGCTTTAAAAGCGGTTTTCCTACTCCCAGAAAAGGGAGCGTTCGAGGCCTTGTGTAGCCAGACGACGAACCTGGCTCCACAGCTCCAGACTTAGGTGCAATATTTTTTTTCCCACGACCACCTGATGCTCCACCACTACCACTACCCTCATTACCAGCTGACAATGAACGCCCCCGGCCACGACCTCTTCCACCAGACTTCCTCATTGTTTTAAAAACGTTACCAAACTAACGGTATTTGTTGCTGTCACACAACTTACACGGTGAGCTATAACTTCAGTATGATTTAGCTACCCCTTTACAGGTGGGTGAGACCACAACGAAAATCAGGCACAATGTTACACACTCTGTTGTTGGTGGCAACAAATGAGAGAGATGCCACACACGCAGGACTGTCACTGAAGCGCAAATGTAAATATTAATCTCCCACTGATTTGTGTTTTTTTTTTAAAAAGGAGACTTTAGAAAAAAAAAAAAAATGATTTTTTAAGGAAGAATTTATAAACCAAATAAAATGAAATGATTTTTTAAGGGAGAATTTAGAAAACAAATAAAACATAAAATAGCCTTTCTAGGGCCCAGTGAGTGAGAGAGGACGCACACAGGAGTCAGGAGTGGCACACAAGCCCAGAGGCCAATATTTATCTCCCACTGATTGATTTAGTGATTTTTTCAGGTAGATTTTGGAACCCAAATCAAGCAAAAAAATTAATAGGCTTTCTATGGCCCACAATTGGAGAGAGAGAGATGGCACACCCAGGAGTCAAGACTGGCACACAAGCAGAAAGGGCAATATTAATCTCCCACTGATTTGTTTTTTTTGTTTTTTTTTCAGGGAGACTTTAGAAAAAAAAATACAAAAAAAATGATTTTTTTCAGGAATAATTTAGAAACCAAATAAAATAAAATGATTTTTTCAGGGAGAATTTAGAAAACAAATAAAACAAAAAATAGGCTTTCTAGGGCCCACTGAGTGAGAGAGGACGCACACAGGAGTCAGGAGTGGCACACAAGCCCAGAGGCCAATACTTATCTCCCACTGATTGATTAAGTGATTTTTTCAGGTAGATTTTGGAACCCAAATCAAGCAAAAAAATTAATAGGCTTTCTATGGCCCACAATTGGAGAGAGAGAGATGGCACACCCAGGAGTCAAGACTGGCACACAAGCAGAAAGGGCAATATTAATCTCCCACTGATTTGATTTTTTTTTTTTTTTCAGGGAGACTTTAGAAAAAAAAAAAAAAAAAATGATTTTTTCAGGAATAATTTAGAAACCAAATAAAATAAAATGATTTTTTCAGGGAGAATTTAGAAAACAAATAAAACAAAAAATAGGCTTTCTAGGGCCCACTGAGTGAGAGAGGACGCACACAGGAGTCAGGAGTGGCACACAAGCCCAGGGGCCAATATTTATCTCCCACTGATTGATTTATTGATTTTTTCAGGTAGAATTTAGAACCCAAATCAACCAAAAAAATAAATAGGCTTTCTATGGCCCACTATTTGTGAGAGAGATGGCACGCTCAGGACTGGCACACAAGCCCAGAGGCCAATATTAATCTCCCACTTTTTTTTTTTTTTCCAGGGAAAATTTATAAACCCAATAAAAAAAATAATAAATAGGCTTTCTATGGCCCACTATCTGAGAGAGAGAGATGGCACGCTTAGGACTGGCACACAAGCCCAAAGGCCAATATTAATCTCCCACTGATTGATTTATTGATTTTTTCAGGTAGATTTTGGAACCCAAATCAAGCAAAAAAATAAATAGGCTTTCTATGGCCCACTGAGAGATGGCACACACAGGAGTAAGGAGTGGCACACAAGCCCTGAGGCCAATATTTTTCTCCCACTGATTGATGTAGTGATTTTTTCAGGTAGATTTTAGAACCCAAATCAAGCAAAAAAATAAATAGGCTTTCTATGGCCCACTGAGTGAGAGATGACACAGACAGGGATGGCACTCTAGCAGAAATGTCAATCTTAATCTCCCACAAAAAAAAAAAAAAAAAAAAAGGAACTGTCCTTCAATTACTATCTCCCTGCAGTAATCTCAGCCAGGTATGGCAGGCAGCAATAAGGAGTGGACTGATGCACAAATTATATAAAAAGTGTGGACAAACAAACAAGATAGCTGTGCAGAAAGGAAGGAACAAGAGGATTTGTGCTTTGAAAAAAGCAGTTGGTTTGCACAGCGGCGTACACACAGCAATGCAGCTATCAGGGAGCCTTCTAGGGCAGCCCAATGAGCTACAGCGCTGAGGGGGAAAAAAAAAAATGTAGCTTCCACTGTCCCTGCACACCGAAGGTGGTGTTGGGCAGTGGAAATCGCTACAGCACAAGCGGTTTGGTGGTTAATGGACCCTGCCTAACGCTATCCCTGCTTCTGACGAAGCGGCAGCAACCTCTCCCTAGGCTCAGATCAGCAGCAGTAACATGGCGGTCGGCGGGAACGCCCCTTTATAGCCCCTGTGACGCCGCAGACAGCAAGCCAATCACTGCAATGCCCTTCTCTAAGATGGTGGGGACCAGGACCTATGTCATCACGCTGCCCACACTCTGCGTTTACCTTCATTGGCTGAGAAATGGCGCTTTTCGCGTCATTGAAACGCGACTTTGGCGCGAAAGTCGCGTACCGCATGGCCGACCCCGCACAGGGGTCGGATCGGGTTTCATGAAACCCGACTTTGTCAAAAGTCGGCGACTTTTGAAAATGTTCGACCCGTTTCGCTCAACCCTAGTTCCCGGAATTAAACCATCAAATAACAATCAGTAAAATCCAAGATGGAGACATGTGAACAAGAGAAGATTGTGTATCCCTCTCCCTCCACCAGTCTCCCTGTATATCACAGTGATAGAAAGTGGGAAATGATAAAAAGGGGGAAACTTAAGAAAATATCCTATAAGCATTACTGATATTGACTCACCTTATTCAAGACAAGTTTAAATAAACAGCTGCCAGTTTCCACATGAGCAGAACAGTCTGTTCTCCGGATCTTGTGCTGCTTGGTTCAGCTTGTGCCCTCGGCTAACAGGAGATATAACGAGTATATTGTGTTTATTACAAAGTCGTACTCCTCACCCGACCTTCATTGTATCAGGTCTTTTCTGTCAACCTTTGAAGTTTTGGCTCAATTAAGTTTTTTCTCTTGGTCGAATCCAAAAATTATAGGGCCCCATAGGAAAACTCAGCATGGGCCGCACTCCCTAATGAGAGACATCAATATTGCCCGCCATATTTCTGCTGCTTATCTTCACACGCATAAAATCAAATGATAACATTTTAGATGCATATACAGTGACTTGCTAAAGTATTTATGCCCATTGGGTTTTTACCTATTCTTCTACATTGCAACCTGTGTTTACTTTTTTTTATTAGCTGATTTGTGTGTGATGCATCAGCACTAAATAGTGTAAGTTGGTGAAGGGAAGTGAGAAAAATAAAAGCAAAAATTTAATTTATGGGATCAAATAATGAAAAATTGTCATGTGCATATGTCTTCACCACTTTTGCTATCAAGTCCCTAAAATTTTATGGCACCAAACCAACACAGCTCGTCACCCCTAGAACCCTACAGTGAAACATGGTGGAGGCAGCATCATGCTTTGGGGGTGTTTTTCGGCAGCAGGGACTGGGAAAATGGTTGAGGGTAAAAATACAGGGATAATCTTGTGTAAAACCTGTTTCAGCCTGTCAGTGACTTTAAACAAAAAAAAGTTGCTAAAGTATGTCAATATGAAATATATGAAATATGAATAGCGATATTGCTTCCGGATACTAGGAAAAATGAGAGCACATGCACAATGCTTAGCACATAATTTGGCCAATTCATGAATGCCCAGCAACCAACGACAAGGTTTTCTCAAAACTGCTGGGTCCTAACATGTCTAGTGTGAATGCTTCTCTAAGAATGAAGTCTGAAATCCTGGGTAGATGTGAATACCTCTCTTCCAAGTCTGATTTTATGGGTAGGTAGGAACTTGTTGTGGAGCACCCGCCAGGGCCGTGGAGATACTCGGTACCGGACTGGTTCTTAAAGGGATGTGTCACGGCAGCAGTGACCTGGTCCGTGGCCCTGGGTGTCCAATAAAAGAGTGATGATGAAAAGGGGAATAAAGTTTATGTGAAAAGGAGAATTGTTCATGATGCCACCTGTGGTATTCAGCAAATAGGAGATGTTAGCCGACGCTGCTTGAATAAAGGTTTATGGCCCCCATAAGATGCTCCATGGTATATGCCCCCGTACACTGCTCCATTATGGTTTATGGCCCCATAAGATGCTCCATAGTATATGCCCCGTACACTGCTCCATTATGGTTTATGGCCCCCATAAGATGCTCCATAGTGTATGCCCCCGTACACTGCTCCATTATGGTTTATGGCCCCCATAAGATGCTCCATAGTGTATGCCCCCGTACACTGCTCCATTATGGTTTATGGCCCCCATAAGATGCTCCATAGTGTATGCCCCGTACGTTGTTCCATAAAGGTTTATGGCCCCCATAAGATGCTCCATGGTATATGCCCCTGTACACTGCTCCATTATGGTTTATGGCCCCATAAGATGCTCCATTATGGTTTATGGCCCCATAAGATGCTGCAATATATAAAAAAAAAAATACCATAGTCACCTATGGTCGCTGGGCGCCGAGTGCTGGGGGGCCTGAGAAGGCGGGGACACCGGCGCGCTGTGGGGGTCAGGTGCCGGTATCGCCGCCAGCTCAGGCCCCCCAGCACTTACTATATTAACCTGGCCCCGTTCCACCGCTGCGCGCCGCCATCTTCCCGGTCCTCTGGCTGTGACTGGTCAGTCAGAGGGCGGCGCCAGCACGCATTAAGCGCGTCATCGCGCCCTCTGAACTGAAGGTCACAGGCCGAGGACCGGGAAGATGGCGGCGCGCAGCGGTGGAACGGGGCCAGGTGAATATAGCTCATACTCACCCTCCTGGCGGTCCCTGCTTCTCTGTTGGAGATCGCGGTGTGCGTTCAGTGTGAACGCACACCGCGATCTCCTAGGAGCGTCACTCTCTGGGGTCCAGACTGTGCCGGCACTTGCGCTTGTGCAGTATATAAAGGCTTCGGACAGAGTGACGCTCCCAGCGTTATATTATAGATTTTATTGAAAAAATTCAGATAACACAATAATATTACCATAAAAACAACTATATGCAGAAAAAATCAGGGTGTAATGACATCAAGGTGCAACGTCCACAAGACAGTTGGTCAGGTTGTTTGCCAAGAAAAGGAGATAATACAAATATGCACGTACACTCCCAAAACAGATAGCCACATATGGAGCGTACCACTAAATCATGTAGTTTTTCTCGTTTGGTTTAGTGTCCTAATCCAGCAGCCTCAGATCTTGTCGGACGACACTTTCTGTTGGTCCCCTGGATTCTATGTGGCTGTCTTTTCAGCGAATGTGTTTGATGTGGGCGTGCGCTAGCGATGAGTCTGACATTGCAGTCAATGGCGGGCTGTAACGGACTACGTTACACCGCGTTTATGCCGCGGTGTAACGTAGTCCGTCTAACGGACACCATTGACGCAGTGTGAACCCAGCCTTAGGAAAAACAAAACATAACATACAGGACAGTTTGTGTTGTAGAGGGGATGCGCCCGTTCAGGAAATTCATATATAATGGTTCAGCTTCCTTGTCAGGACACATAGCACTGGAGTTCCACACTCCAGGCCTACTGAGCACCGAATGCCTCAGAAGGCCGACTGTGAAAACCCCAGACCACACCCTGGGGTGGAAATAAAGTGGACAACTTCCCACCTGCTCTATGGTTGTTTACAAAAACCCAGTCCTTAAAATGGCCCATTAACTCTCAACACTCTGCAGTGCCATCAACAAGCTATCCCACTCTACCAATTTGTTCACTGTGGCTCAGTAGGTTTCGGTTGTATCTTACATTTGACGCTCTCCTGCGAAGGCTGGAATCAGAGATAATTCTAATCTCAGCTGTTTAGCCGTACTTGCCAACTGTTTAGAGCAAGATTCCAGCAACGAAGCCAATGTCAAACAAAATTCAGTCAAACCCATAGTCCTTTTTTTGAAGCCATGTCCTCAGTACTTACTTCCTGGCTCTCTATGCCCCATTACTCGTCTGAAAAAACTCCTGGAATTACCGTCCTCTGGAAAGGTTGGGAGGGACCTGGGAAATTTGCTTGCTTGTTTGGGAGGTCTTCCTTTATTCCATTAGCAGAAGCTTTGCTGCTGAATTGGCAAGAATGTGTTTAACCCCTTAGATACCATGGTGAATACTACCTGTGGCATCTAAATGGTTAGACAGAGTAATAGCAGGGGCATAACGATTGTGGTCACAGAGAGTGTGACCAATGACCACAACTGGGTGCGTGCTAGAGGGAGGCCCGCTGACACTAGCACCTAGCCCAGCTGGATGTGCATCCGAGGATCATGTATTGTAATGGAATGGGAACATTATAACTGGAAATGGCTCAGGATCAGGGACATTATACCAGGAAGGAGCCCAAGATGTTGGACACTATCACTGGAATGGGCCAAGATGGGGAACATTATTATAGGAAGGGGTCAGGATGGGGGAAATCATTACAGAAAATAGCCAGTATGGGGGAGATTGTACTAGGAAGGGGCCTTGGATGAGGTACATTATACCAGGAAGGGGCCAAAGATGTTGGACATTATAACTGGAATGGGCCAAGATGGGGAACATTATTATAGGAAGGGGTCAGGATGGGGGAAATCATTATAGAAAATAGCCAGTATGGGGGAGAATGTACTAGGAAGGGGCCTTGGATGAGGTACATTATACCAGGAAGGGGCCCAAGATGTTGGACATTATAACTGGAATGGGCCAAGATGGGGAACATTATTATAGGAAGGGGTCAGGATGGGGGAAATCATTATAGAAAATAGCCAGTATGGGGGAGAATGTACTAGGAAGGGGCCTTGGATGAGGTACATTATACCAGGAAGGGGCCCAAGATGTTGGACATTATAACTGGAATGGGCCAAGATGGGGAACATTATTATAGGAAGGGGTCAGGATGGGGGAAATCATTATAGAAAATAGCCAGTATGGGGGAGATTGTACTAGGAAGGGGCCGTGGATGAGGGACATTATATCAGGAAGGGGCCTAGGATTTATTATTGGAAAGTGCCAAGATAGAAGACATCATTATATGGGGGGGGGCAAACACATATGTCTTTATAGGATCTAGACTGCTTCGAGGTTCCATACATCTTCCCAACATGCAGGTGCACCGGGCCCATTGGACACTAGCTATGTCACTGAGAGCTCCATCCTCTGTCACCCTATCAACCCCATGTCATTGCTACTGGGCATTTATTTTAGGCCTTCACATATAACATAATTATTGGTGATGAGTCCCCATGGTTGTTTGACAGCAGCAACGCATCCAGCGATTGCCTAAAAAACAGGCTATCCATTCATGTGATGCAGCTATCGAACAGCCGCGAGACATGCAGCCGCGGGGACTCGAACAAATTAATCGAGCACGCCGAAGACACTCTGTTAGCACCCGAGCATGCTCAGATAACACCTTATAAATAAATAATAATAATAATATTTTTACATCTATGGCAAGGACTGATAGTCTGCCTGTTAGGGATAATGCATTGTAATACAGTCGTTTTGCGCTCTTTACGTTAACGATGAAGCCTAAATATTGTTAAGTTTCATATTTAAAAATAAAAAATAATAAAAGATAAAATAGTTATGCTTCCAAAAAAACTTAAAAATGAGAAAAAAACTCAATTTTCAATTAAGTGTCTTGTTAAAGTAAAAAAAAAAAACGCAATAAGTTTTTCTCCCCACATAAGAACCCAAATTATAAAATCATCACGTTATTTTGCTCCAAAGAAAAGAGTAAGAAAGGAAAAAAAAAACAATAACAAATGCCAAAATTACTATATAATGTCCATGCCAACTCTCAAATAAAAAGTGTTATGTGCCTCAAAACGGGGCCAATAAAATGTTATCACATCCCACAAAAAAAAAACAAGCTCCATCGACAAAAAGCTACATTTATATAATTTATTATAAGTATTGTACAGACCAGATTATTTTTAGTTGGGTTTTTGGTGTGGATTTTTTACTCCATTTATTTGAAGGAGAAAACGCTCCTCAAACTTTCGCCCACGCCTTTTTTTCTACACGTGTAAATTGTCAATTCTTTGGCGCGTTGGTTTTTATTCTATCTTTCAGTCTGATTTAAAATGCGCCAAAAATCACACCTCGTTTAATTAAAAACGCAAAAAAAAAGGATCAAAATCTGCACCAAATCGGTGTCAAAAATTCTTACAAAATTTTGCCAAAAATTACAGTTTTTTTTTTAGATTCAGCCCGAAAAATCCATGTTACAAAAAAAAAAAGCTTGGTGTGAACGTCGACTTAGGACAATATTTGCTTACATGGGACTGCCCTGCCCCTCTGATTTCTCTCTATGATATAATATCTAAATATGTCAGATGACCTGATGATGGCAGTAGTCACCTGCCTGACTATGGTTTCCAGTGAAATACTTCTCGGCATACATGTCAGAACCTGGATCGGGCAGGGAGCCTTTCCCTAGGACGTAGCTCTCAGCTGATCTGCGCTGAAGGCAGATGGGGGGAATATTTCCGAAGCTTTCACATTTTTTCTTAGACGGTCCGACAGCCTGGGAACTGAATCTTGGGTCGGGCTCCATCCTCTAGGACACTTTCTTCAGGTGAAGAAGTGAGAAAATACCAAATTCCACTTTCACACTTTCTGTATTCTAAATGATCCCGTGAACGTTCTTGTGTAAAAATCTTTTAAATTTTTCATTGTCATTTTTTAAATTTTTTTTGACATTCGCTTACTATAGAAAACAAAACCGTGATACGTATTAACAACTTTGCTTAAAAAAACTAAAAAAAATCAACATGGAACTTTTCAATACATGTCAAGTCCTCTCCGCTCCCTGGCGAAAAGTCAGCAACATTTACAACAGATATGACTCCGATTTACTATATTTTCCTAGATAATGATGGGGTTATAAAAATTAGTAAATTATCTAAAGAAACAGCGCCACCCCCGTCCGCAGGTTGTGTCTGGTATTGCAGCTGAATGGGGCTGAGCTGCAATATCAGGGCGAGGAAGAGGAGGCACTTGTGACATTTACTGATAACTTTTACTAATAACCTACCCCTTCCTCTATCTTATCTCCGGCCCACACACATTCCACAATATGAGGTTTTATCACTTTATTAGCCAGCAAATTACATGTAATTATAGAAAGAAGAAAGAAAAGTCTCCAAGGACACGGACAGGAATTTCTTCTAGATGCTCAGACGAACATGCAAGATGCAAACATCAATGGAAATCAATAAGTGAGGTTACTACCGTATAATAACAATCCGCTAATAATAATCCCGCTAATATCTTCCCATAATCCTCTCTGGCGAAGAAATGTATTACTATATGCATGCCAAGTCTTCTCACACACATGGGCGGGGGAGGGAACTGCTGCTCCAAAATATACCGCTATAGAGTATCATATAGTGAAAAAATAGTGCTAAAGATTTCCTACATAACAGCACACATAGTGTTATACAGCACCTAAATTAATGCTGCCAAACAGTGCACATATAAATAGTGTCATACAGGGCCCATATAAATAGCATCCTACATGACCCAAAATAATAGTGCCAAACAGTGCCTATATGAACGTCATTCAGGGCCCATACACTAGCCTCTAACAGGACCCCAATTAATATTGACAGTGCACATAGAAATAGTGCTATACAGTGCTCATATACTGTAGATAGCATCTTACAGTGCCAAATTAATATTGCCAAATAGTGCATGTATTAATAATGCCATTCAGGGCCCATATACTAGCATTTAATAGCACCAAAATTAATATTGACAAATCGTGCACATAGATATAGTGCTATACATTGCTTATATTAGTAGCATCATACAGTACCCAAATTACAGTAATATTGCCAAATAGTGAATGTATTAATAATGCCATTCAGGGCCCATATACTAGCATTTAATAGCACCAAAATTAATATTGACAAATCGTGCACATAGATATAGTGCTATACAGTGCTCATATTAATAGCATCATACAGTACCCAAATTAATATTGCCGAATAGTGCATGTATCAATGTCATACAGTGACAGTATAGGTAGAATCTAACAGTATCCAAACAATAGTGCTAAATAGTGCACATATGAATAGTGTAATACATGGTTCATATACATTACATCTAACAGTACACAAATTAATATTGCCAAATAGTGCACATATGAGTAGTGTCACACATTGGCTCATATCGCTATAGGGCTTTATATAGTGAAAACAGTGCCAAATATTTCTTATATAAACAGGGCGCACATAAATAGTATTATACAATACCAAAATGAATACTGCCAAACAGTGCACATATGAACAATGTTATGGAAAGTCCATAAAATAGCATCATACAGTGACCAAATTAAAAGGGCCAGAAACAAACATATGAGTAGTGTCATACAAGGCCCATCTAAAGTATCATATAGTAACCAAATTAGTAGTGACAAACAGTGAATATGTGAATAGTGCAGCACGCTAATATAATGCCAATATACTGTACAGTATCAAGATTAATAGTTCCAAAAAGTGCACATTTTAATTGTGGCAAGCAGGGACAATATGAGTATTGACGAATAGGGTTGAGCGAAACGGGTCGTTCATTTTCAAAAGTCGCCGACTTTTCGCAAAGTCGGGTTTCATGAAATCCGATCCGACCCCTGTGCGGTGTCGGCCATGCGGTACGCGACTTTCGCGCCAAAGTCGCGTTTCAATGATGCGAAAAGCGCCATTTCTCAGCCAATGAAGGTAAACGCAGAGTGTGGGCAGCGTGATGACATAGGTCCTGGTCCCCACCATCTTAGAGAAGGGCATTGCAGTGATTGGCTTGCTGTCTGCGGCGTCACAGGGGCTATAAAGGGGAGTTCCCGCCGACCGCCATGTTACTGCTGCTGATCTGAGCTTAGGGAGAGGTTGCTGCCGCTTCGTCAGAAGCAGGGATAGCGTTAGGCAGGGTCCATTAACCACCAAACCGCTTGTGCTGTAGCGATTTCCACTGCCCAACACCACCTTCGGTGTGCAGGGACAGTGGAAGCTACATTTTTTTTTTTTTCCCCTCAGCGCTGTAGCTCATTGGGCTGCCCTAGAAGGCTCCCTGATAGCTGCATTGCTGTGTGTACGCCGCTGTGCAAACCAACTGCTTTTTTCAAAGCACAAATCCTCTTGTTCCTTCCTTTCTGCACAGCTATCTTTTTGGTTTGTCCACACTTTTTATTTAATTTGTGCATCAGTCCACTCCTTATTGCTGCCTGCCATACCTGGCTGAGATTACTGCAGGGAGATAGTAATTGAAGGACACTCCCTGTTTTTTTTTTTTTTTTTGTGGGAGATTAAGATTGACATTTCTGCTAGAGTGCCATCCCTGTCTGTGCCATCTCTCACTCAGTGGGCCATAGAAAGCCTATTTATTTTTTTGCTTGATTTGGGTTATAAAATCTACCTGAAAAAATCACTACATCAATCAGTGGGAGAAAAATATTGGCCTCAGGGCTTGTGTGCCACTCCTGACTCCTGTGTGCATCATCACTCACTCAGTGGGCCTTAGAAAGCCTATTAATTTTTTTGCTTGATTTGGGTTCTAAATTCTACCTGAAAAAATCAATAAATCAATCAGTGGGAGATTAATATTGGCCTTTGGGCTTGTGTGCCAGTCCTAAGCGTGCCATCTCTCTCTCTCAGATAGTGGGCCATAGAAAGCCTATTTATTTTTTTTTTTATTGGGTTTATAAATTTACCCTGGAACCAAAAAAAAAAAAAGTGGGAGATTAATATTGTCCTCTGGGCTTGTGTGCCAGTCCTGAGCGTGCCATCTCTCTCACAAATAGTGGGCCATAGAAAGCCTATTTATTTTTTTGCTTGATTTGGGTTCTAAAATGTACCTGAAAAAATCACTACATCAATCAGTGGGAGAAAAATATTGGCCTCAGGGCTTGTGTGCCACTCCTGACTCCTGTGTGCATCATCACTCACTCAGTGGGCCATAGAAAGCCCATTTTTTTTTTTTTTTTGCTTTATTTGGGTTCTAAATTCTACCTGAAAAAATCAATAAATCAATCAGTGGGAGATTAATATTGGCCTTTGGGCTTGTGTGCCAGTCCTAAGCGTGCCATCTCTCTCTCTCAGATAGTGGGCCATAGAAAGCTTTTTTTTTTTTTTTTTTTTTATTGGGTTTATAAATTTTCCCTGGAAAAAAAAAAAAAAGTGGGAGATTAATATTGGCCTCTGGGCTTGTGTGCCAGTCCTGAGCGTGCCATCTCTCTCACAAATAGTGGGCCATAGAAAGCCTATTTATTTATTTTTTTTTGGTTTTATAAATTCTCCCTTAAAAAAAAAGGGAGATTAATATTGGCCTTTGGGCTTGTGTGCCAGTCCTAAGCGTGCCATCTCTCTCTGTCTCTCAGATAGTGGGCCATAGAAAGCCTATTTATTATTTTTCTTATTGGGTTTATAAATTTTCCCTGGAACAAAAAAAAAAAAGTGGGAGATAAATATTGGCCTCTGGGCTTGTGTGCCACTCCTGACTCCTGTGTGCGTCATCTCTCACTCAGTGGGCCATAGAAAGCCTTTTTTTGTTTTATTTGTTTTCTAAATTCTCCCTGAAAAAATAATTTTATTTTATTTGGTTTCTAAATTATTCCTGAAAAAATCATTTTATTCTATTATTTTTTTTTCCTAAAGTCTCCCTGAAAAAAAAAAAAAAAAAATCAGTGGGAGATTAATATTGCCCTTTCTGCTTGTGTGCCAGTCTTGACTCCTGGGTGTGCCATCTCTCTCTCTCTCTCCAATTGTGGGCCATAGAAAGCCTATAATTTTTTTAGCTTGATTTGGGTTCCAAAATCTACCTGAAAAAATCACTACATCAATCAGTGGGAGATAAATATTGGCCTCTGGGCTTGTGTGCCACTCCTGACTCCTGTGTGCGTCATCTCTCACTCAGTGGGCCATAGAAAGCCTTTTTTTGTTTTATTTGTTTTCTAAATTCTCCCTGAAAAAATCATTTTATTTTATTTGGTTTCTAAATTCTTCCTGAAAAAATCATTTTATTCTATTATTTTTTTTTCCTAAAGTCTCCCTGAAAAAAAAAAAAAAATCAAATCAGTGGGAGATTAATATTTACATTTGTGCTTCAGTGACAGTCCTGCGTGTGTGGCATCTCTCTCATTTGTTGCCACCAACAACAGAGTGTGTAACATTGTGCCTGATTTTCGTTGTGGTCTCACTCACCTGTAAAGGGGTAGCTAAATCATACTGAAGTTATAGCTCACCGTGTAATTTGTGTGACAGCAACAAATACCGTTAGTTTGTTTACGTTTTTAAAACAATGAGGAAGTATGGTGGAAGAGGTCGTGGCGGGGGCGTTCATTGTCAGCTGGTAATGAGGGTAGTGGTAGTGGTGGAGCATCAGCTGGTCGTGGGAAAAAAAATATTGCACCTAAGTCTGGAGCTGTGGAGCCAGGTTCGTCGTCTGGCTACACAAGGCCTCGAACGCTCCCTTTTCTGGGAGTAGGAAAACCGCTTTTAAAGCCGGAGCAGCAAGAGCAAGTTTTCGCTTATCTTGCTGACTCAGCCTCTAGCTCTTTTGCCTCCTCTCGTGAAACTGGTAAATGTCAAAGCAGCGCGTCGTTAGTGGATGTTCACGGTCAGGGACAAGTCGCTTCCTTGTCCTCTTCAGCAAAAACAACAACAGAGAAGAATGCAGCAGGCGACACAACGGGTTACTCCATGGAGCTCTTTACACATACCGTCCCTGGCTTAGAAAGTGAAGCAGTTAACAGTCCATGCCCATTACAAGTTGAATCTGACATGGAGTGCACTGATGCACAGCCACAGCCAGACTACTATGCTGGTCCTTTGACTCAGACCACAACATTGCCCTCGCAGGGTAATGATCAAGAATCAGACCCTGATGAGACTATGTTGCCCCATCACGAACGCTATACCACCGACCGACACGGTGACACAGACGAAGTTGCACACGAGCTACAAGAAGAGGTAATAGATGACCCAGTTCTTGACCCCGATTGGCAGCCATTGGGGGAACAGGGTGCAGGCGGCAGCAGTTCTGAAGCAGAGGAGGAGGGGCCGCAGCAGGCATCAACATCGCAACAGGTTCCATCTGCCGGGCCCGTATCTTGCCCAAAACGCGTGGCAAAGCCAAAACCTGGTGGAGGACAGCGTGGCCATCCGGTTAAAGCTCAGTCTGCAATGCCTGAAAAGGTATCCGATGCTAGAAAGAGTGCAGTCTGGCATTTTTTTAAACAACATCCAATTGATCAGCGCAAAGTCATCTGTCAAAAATGTTCAACTACCTTAAGCAGAGGACAGAATCTGAAAAGTCTCAATACAAGTTGCATGCATAGACATTTAACCACCATGCATTTGCAAGCCTGGACTAACTACCAAACGTCCCTTAAGGTTGTAGCACCCTCGGCCAATGAAGCTAGTCAGCAACGCAACATCCCTTCCGGCAGTGTAGGGCCACCATTTTCCGCACCACCTGCAGTATCTGTGCAGGTTTCTTTGCCAGGCCAAAGCAGTCAGGGTCAGGGAATCACCAGTTTCGTTGTAGGAAACACTGCATCTAGGGCACCGGCGGCAACAATACCATCTCCCACCGTCTCTCAGTCTGCCATGTCCACCGGCACCCCCGCTAGTTCCACGATCTCCAGCTCTCCAGTCCAGCTCACCCTACATGAGACTATGGTTAGAAAAAGGAAGTACTTAGCCTCACATCCGCGTACACAGGGTTTGAACGCACACATAGCTAGACTAATCTCGTTAGAGATGATGCCCTACCGGTTAGTTGAAAGCGAAGCTTTCAAAGCCCTGATGGACTACGCTGTACCACGCTACGAGCTACCCAGTCGACACTTTTTTTCCAGAAAAGCCATCCCAGCCCTCCACCAGCATGTTAAAGAGCGCATCGTCCATGCACTCAGGCAATCTGTGAGCACAAAGGTGCACCTGACAACAGATGCATGGACCAGTAGGCATGGCCAGGGACGTTACGTGTCCATCACGGCACACTGGGTAAATGTGGTGGATGCAGGGTCCACAGGGGACAGCAAGTTTGGGACAGTTCTGCCTAGCCCACGGTCTAGGAAACAATTGGCTGTAGCCGTTCGCACCCCCTCCTCCTCCTCTTCGTCCTCCTGCAGAAGCGAGAGCTCGTCCACAGACCGCAGTCGCACAACCACTCCATCCGCAGCTGCCACTGTTGCACACCAGGTCTCCCATTATGGGGCAGCTACTGGCAAACGTCAGCAGGCTGTATTGGCTATGAAGTGTTTGGGCGACAACAGACACACCGCGGAAGTTCTGTCCGAGTTCTTGCAGAAAGAAACGCAGTCGTGGCTGGGCACTGTAGATCTTGAGGCAGGCAAGGTAGTGAGTGATAACGGAAGGAATTTCATGGCTGCCATCTCCATTTCCCAACTGAAACACATTCCTTGCCTGGCTCACACCTTAAACCTGGTGGTGCAGTGCTTCCTGAAAAGTTATCCGGGGTTATCCGACCTGCTCCTCAAAGTGCGTGGACTTTGCTCACATATCCGCCGTTCGCCCGTACACTCCAGCCATATGCAGACCTATCAGCGTTCTTTGAACCTTCCCCAGCATCGCCTAATCATAGACGTTGCAACAAGGTGGAACTCAACACTGCACATGCTTCAGAGACTGTGCGAACAGAGGCGGGCTGTTATGTTTTTGTGGGAGGATACACATACACGGGCAGGCAGTAGGATGGCAGACATGGAGTTGTCAGGTGTGCAGTGGTCGAAGATTCAAGACATGTGTCAAGTCCTTCAGTGTTTTGAGGAATGCACACGGCTGGTTAGTGCAGACAACGCCATAATAAGCATGAGCATCCCCCTAATGCGTCTGCTGATGCAAAGTTTGACGCACATAAAGGATCTGGCGTCTGCAGCTGAGGAAGAGGAAAGCCTTGATGACAGTCAGCCATTGTCCGGCCAGGGCAGTGTACAGGACGAGTTAGCGGGCGAAGAGGAGGAGGAGGACGAGGAGGATGATGGGGATGATTATATTTTTAATGAGGAAGCTTTTCCGGGGCCACTGGAAATTGGTGGCGCGGCAAGGCCGGGTTCTGGTTTTTGGAGGGACACAAGTGACGTGGATTTGCCTGAAACTGCCCCTCAACCAAGCACAACCGCAGATTTGAGAACTGGAACTTTGGCCCACATGGCGGATTATGCCTTACGTATCCTCAAAAGGGACACACGCATAACTAAAATGATGAATGATGACGATTACTGGTTGGCCTGCCTCCTTGATCCTCGCTATAAAGGCAAATTGCAAAATATAATGCCACATGAGAACTTGGAACTAATATTAGCAACCAAACAATCAACTCTTGTTGACCGTTTGCTTCTGGCATTCCCTGCACACAGCGCCCGTGATCGTTCTCACACGAGCTGCAGGGGCCAGCAGACCAGAGGAGTTAGAGGGGCAGAAATCAGAAGTGGCATTGGCCAGAGGGGTTTTCTGACCAGGTTGTGGAGTGATTTTGCTATGACCGCAGACAGGACAGGTACTGCAGCATCAATTCAAAGTGACAGGAGACAACATTTGTCCAGTATGGTTACAAACTATTTTTCATCCCTTATCGATGTTCTCCCTCAACCGTCATTCCCATTTGATTACTGGTCATCAAAATTAGACACCTGGCCAGAATTGGCAGAATATGCATTGCAGGAGCTTGCTTGCCCGGCAGCTAGTGTCCTATCAGAAAGAGTATTCAGTGCTGCAGGTTCAATACTAACAGAAAAAAGGACTCGTCTGGCTACCCAAAATGTAGATGATCTAACCTTCATTAAAATGAACCACAACTGGATTTCGAAATCTTTTGCCCCACCTTGCCCGGCTGACACCTAGCTTTCCTATGAAAAGGTCTTGCCTGTGGACTATTCTGAATGCCTTTTCCAATCTCGTAATTTTCTGCACCTGATTGTCCAGCATACGACATGTTTACACCTCACTAAATGGCCAAACTCCCCACACGGGGCCGTGGTATCGACACTTGGCGACAGCACCCGTGAGAGTGCAGTTTGTCTGAAGAGGTGGGTGTGCCCGCTTTTGGTCGACGGCACTGCCACTGGGTCCCTCATAGTACAATAAAGTGTCTCTGGCGGTGGTGGTGCGCACCCAACGTCAGACACACCGTTGTAATATGAGGGGCCCTGGGCCTGTACCGCCGGCCACAAGACAGTTCCCCCCCCCCCAGCTCAAACAGTGCTCTACCACATGCAAAATTATCTCACAGCTCCACCAATGTTTAGTCTATGCGCTGACATCCTTCAATGCCTGCCACTGACAATACCATTGTATTGACATTTTTGTTATGTTAGGCCTTCGATGCCTGTCTGTGGTCACTCCTTCCACTAGGCCTCCACTGACCACACCACTGCTGCCCGTGTACCCCTGGAACCAATTTAAAATTGCCTACAGCCATGTGTTATTATTTTAGGCCTTCGATGCCTGTCTGCGGTCACTCCTTCCACTAGGCCTCCACTGACCACACCACTGCTGCCCGTGTACCCCTGTAACCAATTTAAAATTGCCTACAGCCATGTGTTATTATTTTAGGCCTTCGATGCCTGTCTGCGGTCACTCCTTCCACTAGGCCTCCACTGACCACACCACTGCTGCCCGTGTACCCCTGTAACCAATTTAAAATTGCCTACAGCCATGTGTTATTATTTTAGGCCTTCGATGCCTGTCTGCGGTCACTCCTTCCACTAGGCCTCCACTGACCACACCACTGCTGCCCGTGTACCCCTGGAGCCAATTTGAAATTGCCTACAGCCATGTGTTATTATTTTAGGCCTTCGATGCCTGTCTGCGGTCACTCCTTCCACTAGGCCTCCACTGACCACACCACTGCTGCCCGTGTACCCCTGGAACCAATTTAAAATTGCCTACAGCCATGTGTTATTATTTTAGGCCTTCGATGCCTGTCTGCGGTCACTCCTTCCACTAGGCCTCCACTGACCACACCACTGCTGCCCGTGTACCTCTGTAACCAATTTAAAATTGCCTACAGCCATGTGTTATTATTTTAGGCCTTCGATGCCTGTCTGCGGTCACTCCTTCCACTAGGCCTCCACTGACCACACCACTGCTGCCCGTGTACCCCTGGAACCAATTTAAAATTGCCTACAGCCATGTGTTATTATTTTAGGCCTTCGATGCCTGTCTGCGGTCACTCCTTCCACTAGGCCTCCACTGACCACACCACTGCTGCCCGTGTACCCCTGGAACCAATTTAAAATTGCCTACAGCCATGTGTTATTATTTTAGGCCTTCGATGCCTGTCTGCGGTCACTTCTTCCACTAGGCCTCCACTGACCACACCACTGCTGCCCGTGTACCCCTGGAGCCAATTTAAAATTGCCTACAGCCATGTGTTATTATTTTAGGCCTTCGATGCCTGTCTGCGGTCACTCCTTCCACTAGGCCTCCACTGACCACACCACTGCTGCCCGTGTAACCCTGGAACCAATTTAAAATTGCCTACAGCCATGTGTTATTATTTTAGGCCTTCGATGCCTGTCTGCGGTCACTCCTTCCACTAGGCCTCCACTGACCACACCACTGCTGCCCGTGTACCCCTGTAACCAATTTAAAATTGCCTACAGCCATGTGTTATTATTTTAGGCCTTCGATGCCTGTCTGCGGTCACTCCTTCCACTAGGCCTCCACTGACCACACCACTGCTGCCCGTGTACCCCTGGAACCAATTTAAAATTGCCTACAGCCATGTGTTATTATTTTAGGAATTCGATGCCTGTCTGCGGTCACTCCTTCCACTAGGCCTCCACTGACCACACCACTGCTGCCCGTGTACCCCTGGAGCCAATTTAAAATTGCCTACAGCCATGTGTTATTATTTTAGGCCTTCGATGCCTGTCTGCGGTCACTCCTTCCACTAGGCCTCCACTGACCACACCACTGCTGCCCGTGTACCCCTGTAACCAATTTAAAATTGCCTACAGCCATGTGTTATTATTTTAGGCCTTCGATGCCTGTCTGCGGTCACTCCTTCCACTAGGCCTCCACTGACCACACCACTGCTGCCCGTGTACCCCTGGAACCAATTTAAAATTGCCTACAGCCATGTGTTATTATTTTAGGCCTTCGATGCCTGTCTGCGGTCACTCCTTCCACTAGGCCTCCACTGACCACACCACTGCTGCCCGTGTACCCCTGGAACCAATTTAAAATTGCCTACAGCCATGTGTTATTATTTTAGTCCTTCGATGCCTGTCTGCGGTCACTCCTTCCACTAGGCCTCCACTGACCACACCACTGCTGCCCGTGTACCCCTGGAACCAATTTAAAATTGCCTACAGCCATGTGTTATTATTTTAGGCCTTCGATGCCTGTCTGCGGTCACTCCTTCCACTAGGCCTCCACTGACCACACCACTGCTGCCCGTGTACCCCTGTAACCAATTTAAAATTGCCTACAGCCATGTGCTATTATTTTAGGCCTTCGATGCCTGTCTGCGGTCACTCCTTCCACTAGGCCTCCACTGACCACACCACTGCTGCCCGTGTACCCCTGGAACCAATTTAAAATTGCCTACAGCCATGTGTTATTATTTTAGGCCTTCGATGCCTGTCTGCGGTCACTCCTTCCACTAGGCCTCCACTGACCACACCACTGCTGCCCGTGTACCCCTGGAACCAATTTAAAATTGCCTACAGCCATGTGTTATTATTTTAGGCCTTCGATGCCTGTCTGCGGTCACTCCTTCCACTAGGCCTCCACTGACCACACCACTGCTGCCCGTGTACCCCTGTAACCAATTTAAAATTGCCTACAGCCATGTGTTATTATTTTAGGCCTTCGATGCCTGTCTGCGGTCACTCCTTCCACTAGGCCTCCACTGACCACACCACTGCTGCCCGTGTACCCCTGTAACCAATTTAAAATTGCCTACAGCCATGTGTTATTATTTTAGGCCTTCGATGCTTGTCTGCGGTCACTCCTTCCACTAGGCCTCCACTGACCACACCACTGCTGCCCGTGTACCCCTGGAACCAACATCAGAAAATATAAAAATAAGTATTTTGCTTATAAAAAAGAAAATCCTGGAGAGATATCAAATGCAGACATTTTAACATTAAAAACAAACACATACAACGAAAATCTGGTACAGTACTAAAAATGGCCACCAGCTACAATAACTTTCTCCTGCAAGTAGTTAACTGAAAGGTTTTTTCAATTTTAAACACAGATATGGCATCCACCGAGTGTTGTCCTGTCGCGTCTTCTTTATATTATTGCCAAGAAGATGCAAAACAATGAAAATAATAAAATCATTATTTACCAAAAAAATAGAGTAAGTCAAAACCACATTGCAAATAAACATTCATTACAAATAAAGAAGCAGGGCGCGTCCGAGGGTGAGTATATACCTAATAAGAATATAATCACCCTCGGACGCGCCCTGCTTCTTTCCGACAGCCTTCCTTCCTAAGAATCAGCCCTTCCGTGGTGTAGAGAGAGGGTTTGTTACACTCCAAGGTGTTCCCCAGGATGCCTTTCCTGAGCTTCGATCTTCTGGCTCTCGTTTAGTAGTTGTTGGAAACTACGCTGCATTAGGCCTACAAATTGGGTATGGGGTGTAGAGAGATGGTGTGTTCCACTCCAAGGTGTTCTCCAGGTTGCCTTTCCTGAGCTTCGATCTTCCGGCTCTCTTTTAGTAGTTGTTGGAAACTACGCTGCATTAGGCCTACAAATTGGGTATGGGGTGTAGAGAGATGGTGTGTTCCACTCCAAGGTGTTCTCCAGGTTGCCTTTCCTGAGCTTCGATCTTCCGGCTCTCGTTTAGTAGTTCTTGGAAACTACGCTGCATTAGGCCTACAAATTGGGTATGGGGTGTAGAGAGATGATGTGTTCCACTGTAGAGAGATGGTGTGTTCCACTCCAAGGTGTTCCCCAGGTTTCCTCGCCAATGCTTCGATCATCATGCTCTCGTTTAGTAGTTGTTGGAAACTACGCTGCATTAGGCCTACAAATTGGGTATGGGGTGTAGAGAGATGGTGTGTTCCACTCCAAGGTGTTCTCCAGGTTGCCTTTCCTGAGCTTCGATCTTCCGGCTCTCGTTTAGTAGTTCTTGGAAACTACACTGCATTAGGCCTACAAATTGGGTATGGGGTGTAGAGAGATGGTGTGTTCCACTCCAAGGTGTTCCCCAGGTTTCCTCGCCAATGCTTCGATCATCATGCTCTCGTTTAGTAGTTTTTGGAAACTACGCTGCATTAGGCCTACAAATTGGGTATGGGGTGTAGAGAGATGGTGTGTTCCACTCCAAGGTGTTCTCCAGGTTGCCTTTCCTGAGCTTCGATCTTCCGGCTCTCGTTTAGTAGTTCTTGGAAACTACACTGCATTAGGCCTACAAATTGGGTATGGGGTGTAGAGAGATGGTGTGTTCCACTCCAAGGTGTTCTCCAGGTTGCCTTTCCTGAACTTCTATCTTCAGGCTCTCATTAAATTGTGGTTAAACGGAACAACTGCATTTGGCGTACTAGTTGGTTTGGGGCCTACTATCGGTGTCTGCCACTCCTTGCTGTTCTCCTGGTTTCCTGTCCTGAAATTCCGTTTTCAGGCGCTCGTTAAGTAGTTGTTAATGTTAGACTGCATTTGGCCTACTAGTTGGGTTGGGGCCTACTATCGGTGTCTGCCACTCCTTGCTGTTCTCCTCCATTGAACAAAGCTGTGCCGCCTGTTTACTACGGTTGCCAATTTTGAACTGCATTTCGACTACTTACTGATTTGGGCCTACTCTCTGTGTCAGCCTCTCATTCCAGTTGTCCTCCACTGCAATGCCCCCTGGTTATTCCTGTGTTACCAATTTTGAACTGCATTTAGCCAACTTTATTCTTTGGGCCTATATCTGTGTTTCCTCCTCATCCTGCCCATTGCCCTGCCAGTGATAGATGAGTCTGCTGGTACATTGACCCATAACGCAACATTCCCCGTGCACGCTACACAACAACATTGTGACCCTGCTGAAAGTCAGGTTGCTCTTCCCGCATACCATACCACCTTACACGGGGACAAAGAGGAAGGTGCAGATGAAAGTGCAGGTTCCTTCATCAGGTGGGGGGAGGAATACTAGTTGGCGACGTCACTGGCACAGGGCCTCTCATAGTACGCAAAAGTGTTGCTGCCGGTGGGAGGCGCCCCCGCCGTGCAAACACACCGCTGTACTTTGAGGGGCCCTGTGCCAGTGCCAATGCCAACGAGTGGGCCCCCCCTGCTTGCTCAGGATCACAGCACTTGCAAAGTTGAAATACTTACCTCTCCCTGCTCCACTGCCGTGACGTGGTCCAGATTTCCTGGGCCCACTAATTACTTGAACCAGCCCTACCCACCACAACTTTAGCCAAATGAACCCCAATTTCAAATGCCTTCCAATTATTATAAGGTAAATTACGCTTGACAAGCTTCATTAAGAATGTGTGTGCATGAGAGTTCTGAAATCTCACGACTTTTGCTGGTACTGTAGAACACAGCTTAAAATTTGCATTAAAAAAAATGCCGCAAAAACGCAACGTGTGAACGTAGCCTAACACTGATGGGCGAAATGCAGGTGTATTGGAGGGTTAAGCTCTAGAGTGGGACAAAAAATAAAAAAAAAGATAATTAAAGACTATAGGAAAAAAAAACAATAAATTAAAACAAAAATTTCTACCTAGCCAAAATAACGGCAATGAAAAATACAACATGTACAGCAAAATTCAAGCCCCCATACAGCTGTGGTGACCTGCAATAAAAAGTGTCATGGGTTCTGATCAGCGCCGATGCAAAAACAAATTATTTGTACTATTTTTTTTTTTTACTGTTTTTTTTTTTTTTGTACCAATTCCATTATAGAAAATCGCAGGGGTAAAAAACGCGGCAAATCCACAAGAAAACCGCAGCAAAAACGCACAAAAAACGCTGCGTAACCGCACAGAAAACGCGACAAATCCGCAGGTGCGTTTTTCTGCCAGGAGAGGCAGAATCCGCACCAGAAATTTCTAAGGCTAATCCGCAACGCGTGCACATAGCCTATCAGTACAAAAACGGTAAAACATAAACCAGTTACAAATTTTGTATCACCCTAATCGTACTGATCCAGAGAATACAAGTAACCTCATTTACAGACCCCAATAATTTTTTGGCAATGCATTTGTTATCACTATGAAATAGCTAAACTGATCAACATATATAATGGTAAAGCTCTCGGAATTAAAACAAACAAATAAAAAATGCTAAATTAAAAATATAAACAAATGGTTGTGTCCTCAAGGGATGAATCATCGAGTGTGCAAAATTTGTAAAAAATTAAAAAGGTCCAAAAGGCTTTAACTTGAAAGGGATAATTTTTGAAGGGGATAATTTTGAAGGGGATAATTTTTCTACTGCTAACAGCGCTAGGAAATTGGGTTTCTGCCACGTTATGGGACTTTGTATTTGTTGTATTTTCATCTTTTTGTTTCTTTTTTTTTAATCTATTTTTTTTCTAATTTGGATTTTTTTGGTATCGTACCAACAGGAATTATTACGTCCGAGAATCCTGTATTTCCTCCTGTCACTCTTTGCACATGTGTTACTTCTCACCGGCCGTCGTACTTGGCCGCACTGATGTCCGTTGTGCTTCATTTTTAGTGTAAGAGTCATTGCCCTCTGATTAACCACAAAGACAGTGTTACTAATAATACAGCTATCAGCAGTCGCGAGGATGATGGACTCAGCGCTGAACGGCCACAGATGGTGCATTTGACTCCATTTATTCCAGATGATATCATGTAAATACACTTACATGACGGCTCGATGAATCATTGCTGCTTCCAGTTCAGGATGTGAATGGACACGCGAATTACATGTATCAGTAACAGAACTGGAGAAGAACATGACTTTATTTCCCCCCATAAACCTTAGAGGGGTTTCCTGAAAGAAAAAATAAACTTTTATGATCAGTCCCTAAGACGTTGTCATAAAATATCAAAGGGAATCCAACTGGGACTTCCACTGGCCTCAAGAATGAGACTAAGTCTTAGAGGCGGCCACACATGTCTTCTACAGTGTGTCTTTCAATGTTGTCTGCATGACCATTGTACGGTCTTCTCATTTCTATTTTTTCATTTATCGGTTATTGTCTGATAACTGGAAAGCTGTTTCCTTTTACTTGTTTGGAAGGTCCAAAAATTATCAAAGAAACAAGCTGGGAAATTAGCAGAACTTTAATAAAAATGAGTGAAGTGGTCCAGGCATGCACTGCTACATCTCCACTGATAATGGCACATGGCGGGGTATCGGTTTTACGATTATTACCCATCATTTTATCTTACACCGCCACTTTATTTTCTTCTATGATAATTTTTGGATAATGAAGTTTTAAACATTACAATACATTTTCAATGCTTTTATCTTCGCCGAGATAGAATATTTTGGAATCTTGCACCATATTTATGGCGTATCTTTTGATTATGAGAAACAGCAGAAACTTTGGATATTCCCAACCAGAGTTTCATGCAAGCAAAAAGTTCCTTAAGAACTGGTTTAGTTATTTCCCTTACTTCCTGGAGGACATTTTTTTGGTTAAAGGTCACCCCGTATGGACAGGGCTAACAATAGATAAAAGTTACAGGTTACCCTTCAGCCTTAAAACGGGAACCCAGTAATATATGGTACAGGGGCACTGGTATAGATTTTGCATTTGGCCAGAAAAGTTACCATTATTTCCACCACTTTGTAATTGGTGGAATTCCAGTCTCTGAAAACCCCCATAAGGTTCAGAGAATGAAGGGACTGCAATTCCAGGCACATTCAGGTGGTTGGAAGCTCCATTGGAGAGATAAAACGTAGAAGGGGGTGCAGTGCTAAATCAGTGCTACATTCTTAGAATTTCTGTGGGGCATATCGATGATAAAGTGATGGCTTATTTTAGTGATATATCATCACTTTATAAGAAGCGAAAACTGCTTAGAAAATAAAGAAGGTTCCGAAGGACGTCTTTGTGCTTGAGGTCTGCTGTCTGATGAGCAGTGTCGGGCTGGGTTGGCAAAGACCCACCTGTAACATTGATTCTTAGGGCCTACTGTTCAGTTACATGCAGAAATGACCGGACCCTAATACACCTAATTTAATTTAGCTTCTATGTCATATTATTTTGGCTAGCTTGTTTAATAAATGATTAGTTAATACCTTTTTATGCAAATTGTGAATCAAGTGTAAGATCACTGCTCATTAGCTGTCACGCCGTTAACGGCGATAAAAGAGCAGGACGGCGTACTGGGACCCGCACCTGTCCCTGCCACTATAATGGCTTTCCCTTATCTCAGGGAAACCTATGATGGTAAGGAGACCTGAGCCGCCAGCTTATCTCTGTCTCCTTTGCAGGCCCTATCAGTGGCCCCCTCTCCCCCCAAGGGAGGTGGACTGCACCAGTGTATAAATACAACAAATAACAGGGTATACAGACAAGGTAACTAAAAGTCTCTAACTCACCAAATGCTCACACAACCACAGAGGTAACACAGAGAAGGGAAGAGAAGGAAAAACTAGGAAGGAAAACAGGTTTAACATGCAACCAAAACAGCAGACACCAATCTCTGTAAATAAACCTCCAACTCCAACACTACGCTCCTTCAACCTCCAAGCCAGGCAGTAGAACTGATCACTGACAATAGCTGAAGTCAGGACTGGGTCTATATAGAGGATCAGATTACAAAATCCACTTCAGCTGAGAGATCCAGCTCTCAGCAACTCAGCAATAAGGTTAACTCCTGCACTGCTGGCAAAAAGCAGCCAGGTCAGAATACAGGAGAAGAGCTTCTATTCACTGTGTGTGAACAAGGCCCAGAGCGCTTTGGTTCTCTGGAACCTCTCTGTCGCGGTAGCCCCGTGACATTAGCACTTTTTCACAGGGGTCTACTGGAGGATTCTCCTGTTGTTCTGTTGGCCAGTCCGAGGACGCTGATGAGGTTCTTGAGTCCCTGTGCTACATCAGAGAACTACAGTACTATAAATGGCATATTATAGTTGGAGGGAACTTCTACACAAATTTTGTTTTGGAGTTTCACGGTTTGTCATTGCCGTACACCAATGTGTCCACTTCTGGTGAACATGTTTTCAGATATGTGGTATGTCTTCTTACCCAGATCCTCCTGTACATGTGGAGCAGGAGGACTCATGCCATCATGCAGACCCAATAATAAGGATCACAGAACTAGCAGTGGCTTCTAGTCCCCAGCACTGGACACAACACGTGGACATATTTAGAGGGAATTGAAATAACAAAAGGGAGCTCAAGAACCAGGATGTATTAGCAATATCTAGACACCGAAGACATTTTTTTCTACTTTTTAATTAAAATATATTTGAGCTTTTTGTATAAATTATGATTTTAATATTATCAGATTATCTTTTTAGTGAGAGATCCAATTTGGTACTTAATGACCAAGCCAATTTTTACAATTCTGACCACTGTCACTTTATGAAGTTTTAGCTCTAGAACGCTTCAACGGATCCCACTGATTCTTGTGACATATTGTACTTCATGTTAGTGGTAAAAATTTTTCGATATAACTTGCGTGTGTTTATGAAAAAATGGAAATTTGGCAAAAATTTTGAACATTTTTGTAATTTTCAAACTTTTAATTTTTGTACCCTTAAGTCAGAGAGTGGTGGCACACAAAATAGTTAATATATAACATTTCCCACATGTCAACTTTACATCAGCACAATTTTGGAAACAATTTTTTTTTTTGTGAGGACGTTATAAGGGTTAAAAGTTGACCAGCGATCTCTCATTTTTCCAACAAAATTTATAAAACCATTTTTTTAGGGATCACCTAACATTTAAAGTGAGTTTGGGGGGTCAATACCACAAAAAATACCCCAAAGTGACGCCATTATAAAAACTGCACCCCTCAAGGTGCTCAAAACCACATTCAAGAAGTTTATTAACCCTTCAGTTGCGTCACGAGAACTAAAGCAATGTGGAAGGAAAAAATTAACATTTTACTTTTTTTTACAAAAAATTTACTTTGGAACCAAATTTTTTTGTTTTCACAAGGGTATCAGGAGAAATAAAATTTGTTGTGCAATTTCTCCTGAGTACGCCAGTACTCCGCATATGAGGCAAAGCCACTGTTTGGGCGCATGGCAGGGCTCAGAAGGGAGGGAGCACCGTTTGACATTTTGAACACAAAATTGGCTGGAATCAATGGTGGTGCCATGTCGCGTTTGGCGACCCATTGACGTACTTAAACAGTGGATCCCCCTCAATTCTAACACCAACCCTAACCCCAACACACCCCTATCCCTAATCCCAACCCTATCCATATCTCTAAACAAAAACCTAACCCTACCGCAGCCCTAAACCTAATCCCAACCATAACCACAACCCTAACCCTAGCCCAACCCTAACTTTAGCTTAACCCTAACCCTTGCCCAATCCTATCCCTAGCCAACCCTAGCTTTTCCCCAACCCTAACTTTAGCCCAACCCTAACCCTAGCCCAACACTAACCCTAACTTTAGCCCATCCCTAACTTTAGCCCAACCATAACCCTAATGGACTAATGGAAATAAATACATTTTTTTTATTATTTGTACCTAACTAAGGGGTTGATAAAGGTGGGTTTTATTTACTATTTTTTATTTTTATCACTGTGGTACGGTCTATCACAGTGATCAAAATGAACCAATAGGAAAAATATCCTACTGTTGCCGGGTGCCGAACGGCAGATCTGGGAGCGCGCACTGCGCATGCGCCTGCCATTTTCTTCCAGGAAGAAGATGCCGCCGGCCTGGGGACTTCACGGGGCGGGGGGATGCAGGGACAACAGAGGTAATGGGGGGTATCGGGGGACCCAATTTCTCTCTCCTCTGATGTGCAATCACATCAGAGGAGAGAGAAATTTAATGGGAAATAGGAATTTTTTTTTGCGGGTGCCGTTATTCCAATAAAAACGGTGATCACAACACTGGGGTCAGTAAAAAAAACAACCCAAACCATGTTCTCTGGGGTACCGACTACCCCCGGTAGCCAAGACCCTGGAGAAATTCCAACGCTGGGGGCGCTATACACTTATTTCTCAGCGCCGTTAAAAGGCGTATCGGTGGCCTTTAAATGGTTAAATAACTTTTAAATCATTAGTTTTGAGCATGAAGCTCGCTTAATAATCTTAGCACACAGAATAGGACAGTTGCTGATTATTTATATTAACCTTTTATCAAATTATAACATGTCTTAGATAGTACTCCACTTTGTTTCTTACCTATAGCAGTGGGTGAAGTAAATAACAGGATGGAAGAAGTGGTCGGGAGTAGAGACGAGCAAATCTTTTGACACTTGTGAACTTTGTTGAATTTTTCAAAAATTTAAAGTATGGAAATAACCTCTAACTGATCTGAAAAAAATGTGTTTGACACTCTGAGGTCTCTTAGGACTGTAATAAACTTTTATGAAGCTCTTCACTGCAGAGAACAGCTTTATCAATGCCAAAGTGGCCTCATCATACGAGTATAGCTGAAGGTAAACGGATGGTAACAGGCGGTTACTAACAGCCTTTTCTTCAGACATTATTCTTCTTTACTGCTGAGCTGTCACACACTATCTGTATTATACAGTGGGGCAAAAAAGTATTTAGTCAGTCAGCAATAGTGCAAGTTCCACCACTTAAAAAGATGAGAGGCGTCTGTAATTTACATCATAGGTAGACCTCAACTATGGGAGACAAACTGAGAAAAAAAAATCCAGAAAATCACATTGTCTGTTTTTTTATCATTTTATTTGCATATTATGGTGGAAAATAAGTATTTGGTCAGAAACAAAATTTCATCTCAATACTTTGTAATATATCCTTTGTTGGCAATGACAGAGGTCAAACATTTTCTGTAAGTCTTCACAAGGTTGCCACACACTGTTGTTGGTATGTTGGCCCATTCCTCCATGCAGATCTCCTCTAGAGCAGTGATGTTTTTGGCTTTTCGCTTGGCAACACGGACTTTCAACTCCCTCCAAAGGTTTTCTATAGGGTTGAGATCTGGAGACTGGCTAGGCCACTCCAGGACCTTGAAATGCTTCTTACGAAGCCACTCCTTCGTTGCCCTGGCGGTGTGCTTTGGATCATTGTCATGTTGAAAGACCCAGCCACGTTTCATCTTCAATGCCCTTGCTGATGGAAGGAGGTTTGCACTCAAAATCTCACGATACATGGCCCCATTCATTCTTTCATATACCCGGATCAGTCGTCCTGGCCCCTTTGCAGAGAAACAGCCCCAAAGCATGATGTTTCCACCACCATGCTTTACAATAGGTATGGTGTTTAATGGATGCAACTCAGTATTCTTTTTCCTCCAAACACGACAAGTTGTGTTTCTACCAAACAGTTCCAGTTTGGTTTCATCAGACCATAGGACATTCTCCCAAAACTCCTCTGGATCATCCAAATGCTCTCTAGCAAACTTCAGACGGGCCCGGACATGTACTGGCTTAAGCAGTGGGACACGTCTGGCACTGCAGGATCTGAGTCCATGGTGGCGTAGTGTGTTACTTATGGTAGGCCTTGTTACATTGGTCCCAGCTCTCTGCAGTTCATTCACTAGGTCCCCCCGCGTGGTTCTGGGATTTTTGCTCACCGTTCTTGTGATCATTCTGACCCCACGGGGTGGGATTTTGCCTGGAGCCCCAGATCGAGGGAGATTATCAGTGGTCTTGTATGTCTTCCATTTTCTAATTATTGCTCCCACTGTTGATTTCTTCACTCCAAGCTGGTTGGCTATTGCAGATTCAGTCTTCCCAGCCTGGTGCAGGGCTACAATTTTGTTTCTGGTGTCCTTTGACAGCTCTTTGGTCTTCACCATAGTGGAGTTTGGAGTCAGACTGTTTGAGGGTGTGCACAGGTGTCTTTTTATACTGATAACAAGTTTAAACAGGTGCCATTACTACAGGTAATGAGTGGAGGAAAGAGGAGACTCTTAAAGAAGAAGTTACAGGTCTGTGAGAGCCAGAAATCTTGATTGTTTGTTTCTGACCAAATACTTATTTTCCACCATAATATGCAAATAAAATGATAAAAAAACAGACAATGTGATTTTCTGGATTTTTTTTTCTCAGTTTGTCTCCCATAGTTGAGGTCTACCTATGATGTAAATTACAGACGCCTCTCATCTTTTTAAGTGGTGGAACTTGCACTATTGCTGACTGACTAAATACTTTTTTGCCCCACTGTATATTCAGAGTTATATGGCTTTCTCTATCTAAATTGTGAGATGTGACGTCCTCTCACTATCCAAATTCACCTTAAAATAGCTGCTACATTCCCAACCTCAGCTTTTTTTTAGACTAAACCAGTCTATCCTTATAGGCTATGCCTTACCATGTGATGTCATAGTTGAAAGGCTTTATCGGGAAGCTCAACTGGCAGCCTCCAACATGTGAGTCTTCTCTGGCCAATGCAATCTTCTATAATGTGTAAATTGGCAGTGTGTCATTGTCCATTGTAGGTGATTTATTTGAAGCAAATCGAAAAATGTGCAAATTTGATGGGTTCAACAAACTCCTACAAATTTTAGACAAATTCTACAATTAGGCATGAGCGAAACGGGTCGGCCATTTTCAGAAGTCGCCGACCTTTGGCAAAGTCGGGTTTCATGAAACCCGACCGATCCCTGTGTGGGGCGGCCATGAGGTTGGCGATCTTCGCGCAAAAGTCGCGTTTCATTCCGATACCGCAAGTATCGGTTATCGGCCGATATTTGCGGTATCGGAATCCATATTTATGTGTAAAATAAAGAATAAAAAAAAAAATAGGGATATACTCACCCTCGGACGCGCGCTGGTACTAACCGCTGTAACCGGCAGCTTCCATTCCTAAGAATGAGCGCGTGAAGGACCTTCGATGATGTCGCGGCTTGTGATTGGCCGCGTGAGCGGTCATGCGACCACTCACAAGCCGCAACGTCATCGAAGGTCCTTCACGCGCTCATTCTTAGGAAGGAAGGCTGCCGGTTAGTACCAGGGCGTGTCCGAGGGTGAGTATATCCCTATTTTTTATTTTTATTCTTTATTTTACACATAAATATGGATCCCAGGGCCTGAAGGAGAGTTTCCTCTCCTTCAGACCCTGGGAACCATTAGTATCCCATTGCACTGCATTGGGTTTCATGTTTCGGCCGACCCCGACTTTTTAATAGGATCGGCCGATTTCACTCGACCCGACTTTTGAGAAAGTCGGGTTTCGTGAAACCCAACCCGACCCTAAAAAAGCAAAAGTCGCTCAACCCTATCTACAATCTATCGTCTCATCTTGTAAAATCTGATGTCGTAGCTGTTCCGATAAATATTGAAAAGACACTTGAGGCATGACGAGAAAGCACACCACCTACTGGTGCACAAATTTATGTCCAGCTCGAAGAAGAGTTCTACTCTGAAAGTCAAATTTTAGAAATATTTTAAAATAAAAGAAAAAAAAAGTTAAAACTTTCTAAAAACATCCAGCATTTCTTAAATTAGCTCGCATCAACGGATCAGATCTTCTGAATACAAACTATCTTAACAGACATGAAATCTTTCAGTTTTTTTTTTTACTAGGGATGTATCTGATGAGTAAGGTAAGAAAATGTATGTTCAATTAATCAAGAGGAAGGTAAATAATTGATGGCGCTGACCTGACAACTCCTGCTTAGTTTTTAAATAATATATTACGTTTTCACAAAGTCGGAGATTTAATATTCTCTGCACATTCATTTAGTCAAGCAAAGTATTACAGACTGACAGATCAATTTAACCAGCAACCCCCGGAGTGTAGTATACAACAATGCCAAACATCGCCTCCTATCCTCGTTACACTGTCTACAGATTAAAACAAATGGGCCAGGATGGATGGAACTTAGAAAAGTCCATGACAAAACTCTGAATGGAACCACTCAACATGAATAACATACTAATAGGTTACCAGTATAAGAACAATATAATATAGAGAAAAGTAAGGATGAGTCTACATGGAAACATTACATGCGTAAGAATCTTGGAGAATTTATTTTCCACGGAGAAAAGGTCATAAATCGCTTTTGCATAATCCCCACTCCAGCCATAACTATATTAAAGATCCATGTTGCATGGTTCTGTACTTTGGTGTCCATTCAAATCTATGGGTTCTCCAAAATTGCAGACCCTCGTATGTAATGAAACACTAAAAAATTGCACCACCAAACATATCGGCTCTATGAAAGGAAATGGTTGCTGACGGAAGCACTCTATGATGGCACATGGAGTGCCTACGGGAAAGTATTACCATAATGTTAAATTTCTGCTTCTAAGTATGATCTGTGCACAAAGCCTTACTGTAGCTCTTTTTACAACCCTACTTTAGGACTCGCATTCGTCAGAGAATAAAAGCACATCAAAGACTACATCAGGCAATATTGGACTTTTTCAGCCAATGAAGCCAGCACTGATCATTAGCCTAAAATACCCAATGAATGATCACAAACATTTGGTTTTTGGATGAAACAAAGAGTCATTTGTTTCACCAAACTGGTCAAGAACCCTTCATTACTGTCAAAACCGGCATTTTGCTGTACAGGGTGGGCCATTTATATGGATACACCTAAAAAAAATGGGAATGGTTGGTGATATCAACTTCCTGTTTGTGGCACATTAGTATATGGGAGGGGGAAAACTTTTCAAGATCGGTGATGACCATGGTGGCCATTTTGAAGTCGGCCATTTTGGATCCAACTTTATTTTTTTAATGGGAAGAGGATCATGTGACACATCAAATTATTTGAGAATTTCACAAGAAAACAATGGTGTGCTTGGTTTTAACTTAACTTTATTCTTTCATGAGTTATTTACAAGTTTATTACCATTTATGAAATGTGTTCAAAGTGCTGCCCATTGTGTTCAATTGTCAATGCAACCCTCTTCTCCCACTCTTGAAACACTGATAGCAACATCGCAGAAGAAATGCTAGCACAGGCTTCCAGTATTCGCTGTTTCAGATGCTGCACATCTCATATCTTCACAGCATAGACAATTGCCTTCAGATGCCCCCAAAGTCTAAGTCGGTCAGATCGGGAGACCTTGGTGGCCATTCAACTGGCCCATGGCGACCGATCCACTTTCCAGGAAACTGTTCATGTAAGAATGCTCGGACCTGACACCTATAATTGATGGTGTCAGGTATATGGGGTACAAAGATAGTGGGGCCGCTGGATATCTAAAATTGCTACATGATGATGTTTTGCCCTCTTTATGCACTGAAGATGGCACGTTCCCTGAGTTTTTCCAGCAAGATGGTGCACCACCACATTATGGGTGTCAGGTCCGATCATTCCTACAAGGAATGACCCCCTCTTCAACTAGTATTTCTTCTGCAGTGTTGCTATCAGTGTATCAAGAGTGGAAGAAGAGGGTTGCATTGACAATCCAACACAATTTGCAGCACTTTGAACACATTTTATAAGTGGTGATAAACTTGTAAATAACTCATGATAGAATAAAGTTATGTTAAAACCAAGTACACCATTGGTTTTCTTGTGAAATTCTCTATATGTTTGATGTGTCACATGACCCTCTTCCCAATGGAAAAAATAAAGTTGGTTCCAAAATGGCCGACTTCAAAATGGCCACCATGGTCACCACCCATCTTGAAAAGTTTCACCCCTCCCATATACTAAGTTGATATCACCAACCATTCCCATTTTATTTAGGTGTATCCATATAAATGACCCACCCTGCACTTTAAACTAATGTTTATTGGCCCCACAAACTCTTTTGATAATGGACTGTGAACTGCCCAGATGTCTTCGTGGCCAACCTCAAAGATAATCCTCTTCTTAGTTGCAGGTCCTTTTGTCTATAAGGCTCTAAAATTAAAAGGTATCATGGTCCAATATTGAGGCATATGTTTAGTAGAGGTCAGGAGGGGATATTATGAGTAGTGTTGAGCGACTTTTACTTTTATAGGATCGGGTCGGGTTTCACGAAACCCAACTTTTTCAAAAGTCGGGTCGAGTGAAATCGGCCGATCCTATAAAAAAGTCGGAGACGGGGTCGGCCGAAACTCGAAACCCAATGCACTGCATTGGGTTTCCAATGGTTCCCAGGGTCTGAAGGAGAGGAAACTCTCCTTCAGGCCCTGCGATCCATATTTAAGTGTAAAATAAAGAATTAAAATAAAAAATATCGCTATACTTACCCTCGGACGCGCCCTGGTACTAACCGGGAACCTTCCTTCATTCGAATCAGCGCTTCCAGGACCTTGCGGTGACGTTGCGGTGACGTCGCGGCTTGTGATTGGTGGCGCGACCGCCCATGTGACCGCTTGCGCGACCAATCAGAAGCCGTGACGTCACCGCAAGGTCCTGCATGCGCTGATTCTTAGGAAGGAAGGCTGCCGGAAAGAAGCAGGGAGCGTCCGAGGGTGAGTATATACCTAATAGGAATAAACTCACCCTCGGACACGCCCTGCTTCTTTCCGGCAGCCTTCCTTCCTAAGAATCAGCGCTTGCAGGACCTTGCGGTGACGTCACGGCTTCTGATTGGTCGCGCGAGCGGTCACATGGGCGGTCGCGCGACCAATCACATGCCGCGACGTCACCGCTACGTCACCGCAAGGTCCTGGAAGCGCTGATTCGAAGGAAGGAAGGTTCCCGGTTAGTACCAGGGCGCGTCCGAGGGTAAGTATAGCGATATTTTTTATTTTTATTCTTTATTTTACACTTAAATCTGAATTCCGATACCAATTCCCAATATCTTAAACATATCAGGAATCGGTATCGGAATTCCGATTCCAGATTCAGAAGATAGCCGACTTCATGGCCGACCCCACACAGGGGTCGGGTCGGGTTTCATGAAACCCGACTTTACCAAAAGTCGGCGACTTCTGAAAATTGCCGACCCGTTTCGCTCAACCCTAGTTATGAGTTGTTTGTATTCCTATTTGAGAACTTTTTCAGCTTTGAATAGATTCTACTAATAATATCCAATAAAATTGTAGCTGACTCCAGTGTTCCCATCATGCCACAGGAACAGGCTCAGACTGGCCCACCGGAGAACCGGAGGATTCTCCGGTGGGCCCAGGCACTGACACCTGCTGGCATACTGGCCAGCAGCTGCCTAGGGCCCCCACTGCTCCAGGGGCCCCTTGCCAGTGGCTATAGGGCCCCTGAGTCAAGGGGGCCCGCCCTGTGCCAGTAGCAGCAGCTGGAGACAGAATCCTGTCCCCGCTGCTAAAGCCAAATGAATATTCAAGCTTTCCCATGCCCCTATGGGCGTGGAGAGGCGTGAATACCATTTCTCTTTAATAGCGGACAGTGTTGGCCGCAGGGTGCAGCTAACACTGCCCACATGTAAAGCCACACCACACACACACACACACACTCACAAAGTACCGCACACCCACACACACACAGCACCGCACCGCACACATACACATGCAGTGATGCAGGCACACAGACTCACAGAGCAGCTCACCTCCCGGCGTCCTGCTTCCTGTCTTAGACAGCCCAGCTGGATGACATCATCATCCAGCATGCTGCTGTCTCAGAAAGCCTCCAGGAATCCAGCGAGGAAGAGGCTGCTGGAATGAGCTGCTGCTGCGGGGAGGTGAGCTGTGGTGTGTGAGCCTGTGTAAGAGTGTGTGTGTGAGAGTGTGTGTGTGAAAGTGTGTGTGTGTGAGAGTGTGTGTGTGTGAGAGAGTGTGTGTGATGAGCTGCTGCTGCGGTGAGCTGTGTGTGTGGTGAAGGACAATGATATTGGTGGGGGAGACAATGATGGAGGTGATCTGCAATGATGGTGGTGGTGGTGGGGAGGCAATGATGGAGGTGAGGGGAGGCAATGATGGAAGTGATGGGCAATGATGGTGGGGGAGACAATGATGGAGGCGATGGGCAATCATGATGAGGGAGGGAATGATGGAGGTGATGGGCAATGAGGGTGAGGGGAGGCAATGATGGTGGGGGAGGCAATGATGGAGGTGATAGGCAATGATGGTGGGGAGGCAATGATGGAGGTGATGGGCAATGATGGTGGTGGGGGAGGCAATGATGGAGGTGATGGGCAATGGTGGTGGTGGGAGGCAATGATGGAGGTGATGAAATGGGCAATGGTGGTGGGGGAGGCAATGATGGAGGTGATGGGCAAAGATGATGGTGGAGGAGGAGAGGCAATGATGGAGGTGATGGGCAATAGTGGTGGTGGGAGGCAGTGAAGGAGGTGATGAAATGGGCAATGATGGTGGTGGTGGGAGGCAATCATGGAGGTGATGGGCAATGATGGTGGTGGGGGAGGCAGTGATGGAGGTGATGGGCAATGATGGTGGTGGGGGGAAGCAATGATGGAGGTGATGAATTGGACAATGATGGTGGGGGAGGAGGCAATGATGCAGGTGGTAGAATGGGCAGTGATGGAGGTGGTGGGGGAGAATGATAGGGGTGGTGGGGGAGAAGGCAATGATGGAGGTGGTGATGAGGACAATGATGGGGTGGAGAGGGGCTGCATTATACTTTATGATAAGGCTACATTATATTCTGTGGGGGGATTGCATTATTCTCAGGGGACTGCATTATATTATGGGGGCTACATCATACTATGTGAGGGGGCTACAGTATACTCTATGGGGGGCTGAATTATATTCTGTGGTGGGGCTGCATTCTCTCAGTTTACTACATTATATTCTGTGGTGGCTGCATTATAATATATGAGGGTGCTACATTATATTCTATGGTGGGGACTGTGTTATACCTGAAAGGGTTGCATTATATTTTGTGGGGTGCTGCATTATATTCTATGAGAGGGGACTGCATTATATTTTATGAGGGGGCTAAATTATATTCTGTGAGGGGGCTACCCCAACCCCTGCTACATAATTAAGACATGAACTACCTTATATTATACCCTGATATTAGCGCTTTTTACCGCACAATTGATGGTCTTGTATATATTTCTATGTAGCTACATAGTGGGCCCCAAGAATGATTTTCTCTGGTGGGCCCAAGGTGCTCCAGTCTGACGCTAGGCAGGAACAAGAACAAAAAAGAAGTTCTATAAAGACCTCAGCAAACAAAGAATGGTATCTCAGTTTCTATGGCCATCAGCAGTGTGATCGAGAGGAGATTAATCAGACATAATTGTTTGCAGGTCACCATTAGATGTTTTAATTGGGTCAAGCATTTGGTAAATATGTCACTTGGATCTACTGAAGACCAATTTTTTTTCTCAATTACATCATGGATATCTCCAAAAATGGAAACTTTAATTTTGGATGTTTTAAGGCAAACAAGATAATTGGAAAAGGAAGGAAGGTCTACATTGTACAGCAAGACAATATGCTGCATAATAAGTGCATATTGTTTGAGATGAATGAAGATAATGTACTTTCAACTACAGGAAAATTTGGAAACAGATAGAGGAAATGTAAGCACATAGTATTGTATTGTAAAATCTGCACGGGTCATCATAAGATGGATGTGGTGTTAATAGACATAGGCAAAGAGCAGACAAAACATTGTATATGGTTGTCCTTATCTTCACATGTAAAAAAACAAGTCTGAAGAGCTGACCTTTTTTTGTCTGTTTATTTTAGACTACATTATGAAGCTTAGCTCAAGTTCACGTTGATGGAGATCTGTTTAGAATAAGCTCCAGTCCAGAATGGTCTATGTGTCCGGTACAATGAAAGAAAGACTGCAGTGATTGGAAATGTTTTTTGATGGTAGATTGAATTCATATTGATGGCTTATCCTTTGACATTGCAGTGAAAAGACAGATCTACAGTACATAGACACAAAAGCATGAATGAAGGGTATATTGACGATGCTTTTTTCTATCTGTATGTCAGAAAGGGAGAGTCTTCTCATTACAACACACTTTCCTGTTTCTGTTCATTCAAAAGTGGTAGCAAATGAGTTCTTTATTATAAACAGTGCGTAAATAATGTCTAGTGTCTCATTTCCGATGACTGTCTCCAAGCTTTATCTGATACAGGAAGCTGGCATACAGAAAGAGACACTCAATGAGCTTCATCCACAAATGTTGAACCAGTTTCACTCTGAAGATAAGAGGTATTACCATGGTTGATTACTTTACATTGAATCCTATTTTATACATGGAAGTTATAGCTTCCATTTATATAAAATAGATGACCACTTCTAAAGGATCTATGACCACTTTCTAAAGGATCCAAATGAAATACAAACACTAATGTGTTCTGTTAGGGCTTCAATATTTCTGTGAAAAGAATAGCACTGCAGACTGAACTATTTTTCCTCATGGCTGCAGAATTTTCTTCCCAGACATCTTTGGCCCATTTCTTGTGTGGTTTATTTCCAATCACTTTAGAATCATAAACCCTAATGTGCTGCTACGACTAGTTTTTGTTCTGTGCCTGCTGCTGCACCAGGTGCCCCTATGACTGTGCGTACAATGCTGCCCAGTGACTGAAAATATTATACTGTCAAAATAATATTATCTGAGAATACTTTAATTATTTCAGACCTCCTAATTAGAGATGGGCGATCCCTAACAGTAAAGTTCAGCGTATGTATCAAACCCCTACTATTCGTCCATGGACACCGAACACAGACTTCACCAGGAAGTCCGTGTTACTGTTCGGGTTCTGCCACCTGAACATTGGGTGTTTGTCGTGCTGTCATGTGCATGACAGAGCAGAAAACACTGCTTCTAATTGGCTGTAAAATCATCACCGCTGGTCAGACAGGTGCGGTTCCCACGCTATCAAATGAGAGCGCGAGCCCACAGCTATGATTGGCATGGGTTCCCCTGTATGTTCTATAACCAGCCAGGCAAACCTCACCGCTGGGGCTGCAACCCTCAGCTGTCAGCTTCAGCAAGGCTGGTTATCAAGAATAGAGGGATCCCCACTGCATTTTTAAAAAAATTTTTAATTACTGTGAGTTTTGCCTCGCTGGTTATCAAACATACAGGGAACCCACAACGTTTTATTATTAATTATTTATTTACAGTCCACGCGCCGGCTGATATACTGTATACTTCAATCAGCTGCCGCCTGCTCTTACTGTTATTAACGGCAGCAGGCGTTGGTTGATAGGGACAGTAGTCCCATCAGCTGACACCAGTGACTGGAGATAAACTTTATACTTCCGAACACAGCTGCCCACTCATGCTGTCATTTGTCAGCGTGGGAACGGCGGCTTTACCCCCAATCCGAAGCGGTGTTTGCCGCGCTGTCATGCACATGACAGTGTGGCAAACACTGGATGTTCTGGCATCCCATATAACTGAATGAGATCTGGGTTCAGGTCTGGGTACTGTCCTGGTACCCGAACTTTTGTAACTTTTCTGCCAAACGCGCTGGATCCCGAACATCCAGGTGTCCACCCATCTCTACTCATAGTGAATTTAGACCTCAAACAAGGCTCCTAAATCAATATAGACCTTATAATTAATTCAGACTGTTAACCTCATAATAATTTCAGACACCATGCCCTTAAATTGTTATAGACCAAATTACTTTCTCAGACTCCAGGCCAGACCCATACCAAAATCATAATACAGATGATGAATGGCACAGTAAGCCCACTGAGGCTATTCTGTGAGTTACCATTTGTGGCTCCAACTTTCCTATTAGTGATGGAGACCCCAAAACATCATCCCTGAAAACTAACTTAGCTTGTTATTATAGTGTAGCATTTTCCTTTAACTTAGGGAAATATCATTGAGTTCAAGTTAGACTGTTTTTCAATTAAGAAGGAAATGAAGCCTCAACCCATAGCTTACAAGCCACATGAGGCTCACGATTGACTGCTCTGTAGCTTCTGGCTATCTTTTAGGTCAACGCAATACCACTGAGCATAGCAGGTAGTCATAAGAAGAAAATGGAGGAGAATGAGCCATGAAAAAGCTCTAGAGTAGCAGCGATGTGGCTGTCTCCTTCTTGCTGGTGACATCAATCCCCTCGACATGTCCCTGCATCCTTCTCCTGGTTTGTTTGGCATGGTCTTCCTTAGTAATTCAGAAGTCCCCTGGCCACTTCCAGGATGACTGCTCCCAACAACATACTCATCTACTCTTATGTATGTCTGTCTGTCTGCCTTTAACATCATGTCCTCCCTCTATCTGAAACTAAATCTCTCCAAAATAGAACTTCTTGTGTTTCTCCCTTCTACTAACCTCACTCTACCCAACATCAAAAATACCCTGGAGGGTTCAACCATAACTCCCAAGCAGCATGCCCGCTGTCTTGGGGTCATATTCGACACCGAACTTTCCTTTACTCCCTATATCCGATCAGTCACTCACTCTTGTCACCTGCATCTTAAAAACATCTCCAGAATCCGACCTTTTCTCACCTTTGAAACTGCTAAGACTCTTACTGTCGCTCTTATTCATTCCCGTCTGGACTACTGCAACTCTCTTCTGATCGGTCTCCCTCTTACCAAACTTTCCCCTCTCCAATCCATATTGAATACGGCAGCCAGGGTCATATTTCTGTCCAGCAGCTTCACCAATGCCTCCATCTTGTGCCAGTCATTACACTGGCTACCCATTCACTACAGGGTCCAGTATAAACTCATCTCTGTCAGCCACAAAGCTCTCCACAGTTCTGCACCGCCTTATATCTCCTCTCTCATCTCTGTCTATCTCCCTACACGTGCCCTCCATTCTACAAATGACCTAAGACTAACATCCCCCGTAATCCGAACCTCGCACCTCCGTCTCCAAGACTTCTCTCGTGCTGCGCCAGCTCTCTGGAATGCACTTCCCCAGACGATCAGACTGATACCTAGCCCCGACCTATTCAAGCGCGCTTTAAAAACCCATCTCTTCAAACAAGCCTACCACATCAACTACTCAGTAAACTAACTTTGCCCTGTTCCCTCCTTCCAAATATTACTCTGAATCTGCACCCTGCTATTCATCTGTCTCCACACCCTCCATGCACATGGTAACTGCACTTGATACTTGACTATTGCACTTAAACACACGGGCTGATGACTGGATCATGCAGCTTTGTATGAAAATCCCTATTTATTATAATTGCCAGACCTGAAATAACAAGCACTTTTCACCTATTGCGTCCCCCATTTCCTTGTAGATTGTAAGCTTGCGAGCAGGGACCTCACCCCTAATGTCACTGTTTAAATTGTCTTAACTTGTACTGAATTTATTGTCTGTACATGTCCCTGCTTAATTGTAAAGTGTTGCGAAATATGTTGGCGCTATATAAAAAAAAAATTATTATTATGGTATTATTATGTATGTACACACATGGCTCCTTACTACTTCCCCAAACCTAACTTCTTTCTTTTTTTTTCTACAGCAAGAGTTATTTAGAGCGCCAAAGGCAGGTCATTAGAATAGTTATTTTAGATAATTCAATCTTGACAGGTGAGTGGTGCATTACATCTACAGATACTTGATGAAATGTGTGTGATTGGCAGGTATTGTGCATATGTGCTATTTATCTGGACTACTTTGCAATACCTGCCAATAGCACATTCATTCCAACAGGTATCTGTAGATGTGGCATCAACAGTGCTTTTCATCTCCCAATACAGAAATGAGCAGAGCTGGATAATCCTTTGAAGCAAGAATCTAAGTTTAGTGTAAGTTCTGTGCCATTTTAAGATTCTTAAAGGATTATTTGGCTACAATCACTTTGGTATTGAGGAGGCAACCAGCATCGGTGATGTCACACAGATACCTGCCGGGAGGCTGGACAGCCATCTGTCTGAGATGGTTTCGTGAGTCTTGCGGGGGGCGGGGGGGGGGGGGTGCACGATGACTTTGGTGGCCCCTTCCAACTCTAACACGATCCTGAAGTGGCAGCATTTTGGATGCAGCGCATTTTTGCTGCGTAAAAGCGCTGATGTCTTTTGAACGCAGGTGAATCCGCATGCATCCACTGAACCATGCAGATTCACGGCATCCAATATATTCTATTGGTGAAATTTCTTTTTAGTTCTTTGATTCCTGGTAAATCATTAGATACTGATATTTCAGTTCTGTAAAATAGAAAGTGGTGTCTTTCTTTGCACTGGCATGTTAAGTGAATCTGTCGGCTGGTTCAAGTTGGTAAGTTTTTCTCTGAAAAGATCTAGTGTTTCAAAGAAAAATGTGGTTCAAAAGATCTGTCTGGGAGCTTTAGCCAATTACAGACTTGCCCTGCGCTGCCTCCACTCAGCTTCTCTCGTGCCACTACAGGTGATTGACAGGTCTTTCCTAATGTATGCATGAGGAGGATATTTTAATTATATTCTTCTATGAAATGCCAGAGCATTTTAGAGAAAAATATACCTGGCTTTGATACTGCAGCAAATCAAAGAGTCCCTGCACTCCCAACTGAAGAATAACTGGCTTCAGTATAGTGTGGATTCAGTGCAGGCACCCAAGCACTCAAGCACTACATGATAAATGGCACTTCTTGATATTCAATCAAGCAACCCAATGCTTGATCGAATAGCGATCAGTGCCAAACACGCCCGCCCACCACAAATGTAAAATAAAGCATGCCTGTGTAGGTTTCAGATGGGCCTCAAAGGACTGGTTAAAGTTGGGTTCTCTAATTCATGAGGGACTGTAATGGGGTATTACACCACCTCTGCTGGAAAATCTGCAAAAGCTGCTATACCTGATAGGTAATTCTTCCAAAACCTTACAACAAACCTGGGCAGTACCTAATTATTGAATGAGTGAAAAATAATGCATAACTATTGAACTCAGATGGGAGCTCAAGAATCATTGTAATGATTTTTTTTTATTAATCAAGGACCGTAATGGGGTAGTGTATCACCTCTGATGAAATTTTCATATAAGTGGTATACCTGTAAGTGAATATTTCTTCCCATTCCCTGCATAAAAATAGACACTTTATAATTTTTAAAGCGTGAAAAATAATATAGTCTATGGATGAGACCTAAAGACCTTGTGGCAGCAAAGTTGTATTATTTACATGAGGCTGGAATAGGGTAGTAAGCCCCTTCTCCTGGAAAGTCCTCAGAAGCTGCCTAAGCCAAGGAAAACTCAGTGCTCATTTTTGTAGGCCATTCATGACTACAGGAATAAGAAAATTTCATACAGCACATGGATGCCATCTGTGTGCTGTGCATTTTTATGGATGTGATTTTTGCAATGAACAAAAGGACACACTTGTGTGAATAAGGCAGTAGCAAAGATTGCATTTTATGCACTATATGTAGGAAGACTGATGATTGAAATAGTTCTGAATCTGTGACACATGATTGATTAGAGAATACTGTACCTTGCAAATGTAGGAAGTCGTTTGGAATTGCAGAGCGTGGGAGGCATATCTAGCACAACATCTGGGTTGTTTGCATACCTGACAACACCTTCTTTTCATGTTATTTGACAGTTATATGTTTGATACCTTTGTGAGCGTTTAGTGGCACCTGACAAGTGCAGCTTATGAATGAAACTCCAATGAAGTTAAGCCGTGGGAGTGATAGGAATTCACAGTGCATTGGAACAACTATTATGCAATCTTAAGTATCTAAGATAGAACCGGCTTTGTACTAGAGATTATAAAGCCATTACAGATATTAGCGCACAGTAATTTTGACATTGTGGATCAACCCAAGTTGTAAAATACTGAACACTCAGTCCTAACAGATAAGAAAGTGACATACAAACATTACATTGTACCTAAAGAAGTTGTTTATACAGTAATTTAATACTGGTGAATATTCCTTGGGATAGGTCATCAGTAGAGTTGAGCGACCTTGACCTTTTTAGAGTCGAGCCGGGTTTTGCGAAACCCGACTATGTCCAAAGTCGGGTCGAGTGAAATCGGCCGATTATGACGTAAAGTCGGGATCGACCGAAACACGAAACCCAATGCAAGTCAATGGGGCAGCATAGTCGGCAGTGAGTGGGGGCCAGGAAAACACCTAGAGTGGCCATTTTAATGTCAAAACCATCCATTCTTCTTAATGAAGCTTGTCAAGCGTAATTTACCTTATAATAATTGGAAGGCATTTGAAATTGGGGGTCATTTGGCTAAAGTTGTGGGGGGTAGGGCTGGTTCAAGTAATTAGTGGGCCCAGGAAATCTGGACCACGTCACGGCAGTGGAGCAGGGAGAGGTAAGTATTTCAACTTTGCAAGTGCTGTGAACCTGAGCAAGCAGGGGGGGCCCACTCGTTGGCATTGGCACTGGCACAGGGCCCCTCAAAGTACAGCGGTGTGTTTGCACGGCGGGGGCGCCTCCCACCGGCAGCAACACTTTTGCGTACTATGAGAGGCCCTGTGCCAGTGACGTCGCCAACTAGTATTCCTCCCCCCACCTGATGAAGGAACCTGCACTTTCATCTGCACCTTCCTCTTTGTCCCCGTGTAAGGTGGTATGGTATGCGGGAAGAGCAACCTGACTTTCAGCAGGGTCACAATGTTGTTGTGTAGCGTGCACGGGGAATGTTGCGTTATGGGTCAATGTACCAGCAGACTCATCTATCACTGGCTGGGCAATGGGCACGATGAAGTGGAAACACAGATATAGGCCCAAAGAAGAAAGTGGGCTAAATGCAGTTCAAAATTGGTAACACAGGAATAACCAGGGGGCATTGCAGTGGAGGACAACTGGAATGAGAGGCTGACACAGAGAGTAGGGCCAAATCAGTAAGTAGTCGAAATGCAGTTCAAAATTGGCAACCGTAGTAAACAGGCGGCACAGCTTTGTTCAGTGGAGGAGAACAGCAAGGAGTGGCAGACACCGATAGTAGGCCCCAAACCAACTAGTACGCCAAATGCAGTTGTTCCATTTAACCACAATTTAATGAGAGCCTGAAGATAGAAGCTCAGGAAAGGCAACCTGGGGAACACCTTGGAGTGTAACACACCATCTCTCTCCACCCCATACCCATTTTGTATGGCCTAATGCAGTGTACTTTTCTACAACTACTAAACGAGAGTCGGAAGACCGAAGCAATGGCAAGGAAACCTGGGTAACACCTTAGAGTGTAACACACCCTCTCTCTACACCCCATACCCAATTTGAAGGCCTAATGCAGTGTAGTTTCCAACAACTACTAAACGAGAGCCGGAAGATCGAAGCTCAGGAAAGGCAACCTGGGGAACACCTTGGAGTGTAACAAACCCTCTCTCTACACCCCATACCCAATTTGTAGGCCTAATGCAGCGTAGTTTCCGACAACTACTAAACGAGAGCATGAAGATCGAAGCTCAGGAAAGGCAACCTGGGGAACACCTTGGAGTGTAACACACCCTCTCTCTACACCCCATACCCAATTTGTAGGCCTAATGCAGCGTAGTTTCCGACAACTACTAAACGAGAGCCGGAATATCGAAGCTCAGGAAAGGCAACCTGGGGAACACCTTGGAGTGTAACACACCCTCTCTCTACGCCCCATACCCAATTTGTAGGCCTAATGCAGCGTAGTTTCCGACAACTACTAAACGAGAGCCGGAATATCGAAGCTCAGGAAAGGCAACCTGGGGAACACCTTGGAGTGTAACACACCCTCTCTCTACACCCCATACCCAATTTGAAGGCCTAATGCAGTGTAGTTTCCAAGAACTACTAAACGAGAGCCGGAAGATCGAAGCTCAGGAAAGGCAACCTGGGGAACACCTTGGAGTGTAACACACCCTCTCGCTACACCCCATACCCAATTTGAAGGCCTAATGCAGCGTAGTTTCCAACAACTACTAAACGAGAGCCGGAAGATCGAAGCTCAGGAAAGGCAACCTGGGGAACACCTTGGAGTGGAACACACCATCTCTCTACACCCCATACCCAATTTGAAGGCCTAATGCAGAGTAGTTTCCAAGAACTACTAAACGAGAGCCGGAAGATCGAAGCTCAGGAAAGGCAACCTGGGGAACACCTTGGAGTGTAACACAACGTCTCTCTACACGACGGAAGGGCTGATTCTTAGGAAGGAAGGCTGTTGGAAATAAGCATTGCGCGTCCGAGGGTGATTATATTCTTATTAGGTATATACTCACCCTCGGACGCGCCCTGCTTCTTTATTTGGAATGAATGTTTATTTGCAATGTGGTGTTGACTTTCTCTATTATTTTGGTAATTAATGATTTTATTATTTTCATTATTTTGCATCTTCTCGGCAATAATATAAAGAAGACGCGACAGGACAACACTCGGTGGATGCCATATGTGTGTTTTCAATTTAAAAAAACTTTCAGTTAACTACTTGCAGGAGAAAGTAATTGTAGCTGGTGGCCATTTTTAGTACTGTACCAGATTAGAGTTGTGTGTTTGTTTTTAATGTTAAAATGTCTGCATTTGATATCTCACCAGTATTTTCTTTTTTATAAGCAAAATACTTATTTTTATATTTTCTGATGTTGGTTCCAGGGGTACACGGCCAGCAGTGCCCTGGTCAGTGTAGTAGTAGTTGAAAGAATGGACCGCAGACAGGCATCGAAGGCCTAAAATAATAACACATGGCTGTAGGCAATTTTAAATTGGTTCCAGGGGTACACGGACAGCAGTGGTGTGGTCAGTGGAGGCCTAGTGGAAGGAGTGACCGCAGACAGGCATCGAAGGCCTAAAATAATAACACATGGCTGTAGGCAATTTTAAATTGGTTCCAGGGGTACACGGGCAGCAGTGACCTGGTCAGTGTAGTAGTAGTTGAAAGAATGGACCGCAGACAGGCATCGAAGGCCTAAAATAAAAAAATTGGGCTGGCTGTAGGCAATTTTAAATTGGTTCCAGGGGTACACGGGCAGCAGTGGTGTGGTCAGTGGAGGCCTAGTGGAAGGAGTGACCGCAGACAGGCATCGAAGGCCTAAAATAATAACACATGGCTGTAGGCAATTTTAAATTGGTTCCAGGGGTACACGGACAGCAGTGACCTGGTCAGTGTAGTAGTAGTTGAAAGAATGGACCGCAGACAGGCATCGAAGGCCTAAAATAAAAAAATTGGGCTGGCTGTAGGCAATTTTAAATTGGTTCCAGGGGTACACGGACAGCAGTGGTGTGGTCAGTGGAGGCCTAGTGGAAGGAGTGACCGCAGACAGGCATCGAAGGCCTAAAATAATAACACATGGCTGTAGGCAATTTTAAATTGGTTCCAGGGGTACACGGGCAGCAGTGACCTGGTCAGTGTAGTAGTAGTTGAAAGAATGGACCGCAGACAGGCTTAGAAGGCCTAACATAACAAACTTGGGCTGGCTGTAGGCACTTTTAAATTGGTTCCAGGGGTACACGGGCAGCAGTGGTCTGGTCAGTGGAAGTCTAGTGGAAGGAGTGACCGCAGACAGGCTTCCAAGGCCTAACATAACAAACTTGGGCTGGCTGTAGGCACTTTTAAATTGGTTCCAGGGGTACACGGGCAGCAGTGGTCTGGTCAGTGGAAGTCTAGTGGAAGGAGTGACCGCAGACAGGCTTCCAAGGCCTAACATAACAAACTTGGGCTGGCTGTAGGCACTTTTAAATTGGTTCCAGGGGTACACGGGCAGCAGTGGTCTGGTCAGTGGAAGTCTAGTGGAAGGAGTGACCGCAGACAGGCTTCCAAGGCCTAACATAACAAACTTGGGCTGGCTGTAGGCACTTTTAAATTGGTTCCAGGGGTACACGGGCAGCAGTGGTCTGGTCAGTGGAAGTCTAGTGGAAGGAGTGACCGCAGACAGGCTTCGAAGGCCTAACATAACAAAATTGGGCTGGCTGTAGGCACTTTAAATTGGTTCCAGGGGTACATGGGCAGCAGTGTATGGTCAGTGGAAGTCTAGTGGAAGGAGTGACGGCAGACAGTCTTCGAAGGCCTAACATAACAAAATTGGGCTGACTGTAGGCACTTTTAAATTGGTTCCAGGGTAACACGGCCAGCAGTGGCCTGGTCAGTGTAGTAGTTGTAGAAAGAAGGGACCGCAGACAGGCTTCGAAGGCCTAACATAACAAAAATGTCAAAACAATGGTATTGTCAGTGCCAGGCATTGAAGGATGTCAGCGGCTAGACTACACATTGGTGAAGCTGTGAGAGATAATTTTGCTAGTGGTAGAGCACTGTTTGAGCTGGGGGGGGGAACTGTCTTGTGGCCGGCGGTACAGGCACAGGGCCCCTCATATTACAACGGTGTGTCTGACGTTGGGTGCGCACCACCACCGCCAGAGACACTTTATTGTACTATGAGGGACCCAGTGGCAGTGCCGTCGACCAAAAGCGGCCACACCCACCTCTTCAGACAAACAGCACTCTCAAGGGTCCAAGCGCAAAGTGGCGATAGCACGGCCCCGTGTGGGGAGTTTGGCCATTTCGTGAGGTGGAAACATGTCGTATGCTGGACAATCAGGTGAAGAAAATTACGAGATTGGAAAAGTCATTCAGAATAGTCCACAGGCAAGACCTTTTCATAGGAAAGCTAGGTGTCAGCCGGGCAGGGTGGGGCAAAAGATTTTGAAATCCAGTTGTGGTTCATTTTAATGAAGGTTAGATCATCTACATTTTGGGTAGCCAGACGAGTCCTTTTTTCTGTTAGTATTGAACCTGCAGCACTGAATACTCTTTCTGATAGGACACTAGCTGCCGGGCAAGCAAGCTCCTGCAATGCATATTCTGCCAATTCTGGCCAGGTGTCTAATTTGGATGCCCAGTAATCAAATGGGAATGACGGTTGAGGGAGAACGTCGATAAGGGATGAAAAATAGTTTGTAACCATACTGGACAAATGTTGTCTCCTGTCACTTTGAATTGATGCTGCAGTACCTGTCCTGTCTGCGGTCATAGAAAAATCACTCCACAACCTGGTCAGAAAACCCCTCTGTCCAACGCCACTTCTGATTTCTGCCCCTCTAACACCTCTGGTCTGCTGGCCCCTGGAGCTCGTGTGAGAACGATCACGGGCGCTGTGTGCAGGGAATGCCAGAAGCAAACGGTCAACAAGAGTTGATTGTTTTGTTGCTAATATTAGTTCCAAGTTCTCATGTGGCATAATATTTTGCAATTTGCCTTTATAGCGAGGATCAAGGAGGCAGGCCAACCAGTAATCGTCATCGTTCATCATTTTTGTAATGCGTGTGTCCCTTTTGAGGATACGCAAGGCATAATCCGCCATGTGGGCCAAAGTTCCCGTTGTCAAATCTGCGGTTGTGCTTGGTTGAGGGGCAGTTGCAGGCAAATCTACGTCACTTGTGTCCCTCAAAAAACCAGAACCCGGCCTTGCCACGCCACCAATTTCCCGTGCCCCCGGGAAAGCTTCCTCATTAAAAATATACTCATCCCCATCATCCTCCTCATCCTCCACCTCCTCTTCGCCCGGTACCTCGTCATGTACACTGCCCTGACCAGACAATCGCTGACTGTCATCAAGGCTTTCCTCTTCCTCTGGTGCAGACGCCTGATCCTTTATGTGTGTCAAACTTTGCATCAGCAGACGCATTAGGGGGATGCTCATGCTTATTATGGCGTTGTCTGCACTAACCAGCCGTGTGCATTCCTCAAAACACTGAAGGACTTGACACATGTCTTGAATCTTCGACCACTGCACACCTGACAACTCCATGTCTGCCATCCTACTGCCTGCCCGTGTATGTGTATCCTCCCACAAAAACATAACAGCCCGCCTCTGTTCGCACAGTCTCTGAAGCATGTGCAGTGTTGAGTTCCACCTTGTTGCAACGTCTATGATTAGGCGATGCTGGGGAAGGTTCAAAGAACGCTGATAGGTCTGCATACGGCTGGAGTGTACAGGCGAACGGCGGATATGTGCGCAAAGTCCACGCACTTTGAGGAGCAGGTCGGATAACCCCGGATAACTTTTCAGGAAGCACTGCACCACCAGGTTTAAGGTGTGAGCCAGGCAAGGAATGTGTTTCAGTTGGGAAAGGGAGATGGCAGCCATGAAATTCCTTCCGTTATCACTCACTACCTTGCCTGCCTCAAGATCTACAGTGCCCAGCCACGACTGCGTTTCTTGCTGCAAGAACTCGGACAGAACTTCCGCGGTGTGTCTATTGTCGCCCAAACACTTCATAGCCAATACAGCCTGCTGACGTATGCCAGTAGCTGCCCCATAATGGGAGACCTGGTGTGCAACAGTGGCAGGTGCGGATGGAGTGTTTGTGCGACTGCGGTCTGTGGACGAGCTCTTGCTTCTGCAGGAGGACGAGGAGGAGGAGGAGGAGGGGGTGCGAACGGCTACAGACAACTGTTTACTAGACCGTGGGCTAGGCAGAACTGTCCCAAACTTGCTGTCCCCTGTGGACCCTGAATCCACCACATTTACCCAGTGTGCCGTGATGGACACGTAACGTCCCTGGCCATGCCTACTGGTCCATGCATCTGTTGTCAGGTGCACCTTTGTGCTCACAGATTGCCTGAGTGCATGGACGATGCGCTCTTTAACATGCTGGTGGAGGGCTGGGATGGCTTTTCTGGAAAAAAAGTGTCGACTGGGTAGCTCGTAGCGTGGTACAGCGTAGTCCATCAGGTCTTTGAAAGCTTCGCTTTCAACTAACCGGTAGGGCATCATCTCTAACGAGATTAGTCTAGCTATGTGGGCGTTCAAACCCTGTGTACGCGGATGCGAGGCTAAGTATTTCCTTTTTCTAACCATAGTCTCATGTAGGGTGAGCTGGACTGGAGAGCTGGAGATCGTGGAACTAGCGGGGGTGCCGGTGGACATGGCAGACTGAGAGACGGTGGGAGATGGTATTGTTGCCGCCGGTGCCCTAGATGCAGTGTTTCCTACTACGAAACTGGTGATTCCCTGACCCTGACTGCTTTGGCCTGGCAAAGATACCTGCACAGATACAGCAGGTGGTGCGCTAAATGGTGGTCCTACACTGCCGGAAGGGATGTTGCGTTGATGACTAGCTTCATTGGCCGAGGGTGCAACAACCTTAAGGGACGTTTGGTAGTTAGTCCAAGCTTTCAAATGCATGGTGGTTAAATGTCTATGCATGCAACTAGTATTGAGACTTTTCAGATTCTGACCTCTGCTTAAGGAAGTAGAACATTTTTGACAGATGACTTTGCGCTGATCAATTGGATGTTGTTTAAAAAAATGCCAGACTGCACTCTTTCTAGCATCGGATACCTTTTCAGGCATTGCAGACTGAGCTTTAACCGGATGGCCACGCTGTCCTCCACCAGGTTTTGGCTTTGCCACGCGTTTTGGGCAAGATACGGGCCCGGCAGATGGAACCTGTGGCGATGTTGATGCCTGCTGCGGCCCCTCCTCCTCCTCTGCTTCAGAACTGCTGCCGCCTGCACCCTGTTCCCCCAATGGCTGCCAATCGGGGTCAAGAACTGGGTCATCTAATAACTCTTCTTGTACCTCCTGCGCAACTTCGTCTGTGTCACCGTGTCGTTCGGTGGTATAGCGTTCGTGATGGGGCAACATAGTCTCATCAGGGTCTGATTCTTGATCAGCACCCTGCGAGGGCAATGTTGTGGTCTGAGTCAAAGGACCAGCATAGTAGTCTGGCTGTGGCTGTGCGTCAGTGCACTCCATGTCAGATTCAATTTGTAATGGGCATGGACTGTTAACTGCTTCACTTTCTAAGCCAGGGACGGTATGTGTAAAGAGCTCCATGGAGTAACCCGTTGTGTCGCCTGCTGCATTCTTCTCTGTTGTTGTTTTTGCTGAAGAGGACAAGGAAGTGACTTGTCCCTGACCGTGAACATCCACTAACGACGCGCTGCTTTTACTTTTACCAGTTTCACGAGATGAGGCAAAAGAGCTAGAGGCTGAGTCAGCAAGATAAGCCAAAACTTGCTCTTGCTGCTCCGGCTTTAAAAGCGGTTTTCCTAATCCCAGAAAAGGGAGCGTTCGAGGCCTTGTGTAGCCGGACGACGAACCTGGCTCCACAGCTCCAGACTTAGGTGCAATATTTTTTCCCCCACGACCACCTGATGCTCCACCACTACCACTACCCTCATTACCAGCTGACAATGAACGCCCCCGGCCACGACCTCTTCCACTAGACTTCCTCATTGTTTTAAAAACGTAACCAAACTAACGTTATTTGTTGCAGTCACACAACTTACACGGTGAGCTATAACTTCAGTATGATTTAGCTACCCCTTTACAGGTTGGTGAGACCACAGCGAAAATCAGGCCCAATGTTACACACTCTTTTTTTGGTGGCTGCAAATTAGAGAGATGCCCCACACGCAGGACTGTCACTGAAGCACAAATGTTAATATTAATGTCACACTATTATTTTTTTTTTATTTTTATTTTTTTCAGGAACACTTTAGAAACCCCCCCAAAAAAAAAAAATAGATTTTTGCAGGGAGAATTTAGAAAACAAATGTAACAAACTATATGCTTTCTATGGGCCACTGAGTGAGAGATGACGCACACAGGAATCAGGAGTGGCACACAAGCCCAGAGGCCAATATTTTTCTACCAATGATTGATGGAGTTATTTTCTCTGGTAGATTTTGGAACCCAAATCAAGGAAAAAAAATGTAGGCTTTCTATGGACCACAATTGGAGAGAGAGAGAGAGAGAGATGGCACACCCAGGAGTCAAGACTGGCACACAAGCAGAAAGGCCAATATTAATCTCCCACTGTTTTTTTTTTTTTTTTTTTTTTTTTTTTTTTTTTTCAGGGAGACTTTAGAAAAAAAAATAATAAAAAAAATATGATTTTATCAGGAAGAATTTAGAAACCAAATAAAATAAAATGATTTTTTCAGGGAGAATTTATAAAACAAATAAAAACAAAAATAGGCGTTCTATGGCCCACTGACTGAGAGATGACGCACACAGGAGTCAGGAGTGGCACACAAACCCAGAGGCCAATATTTTTCTACCAATGATTGATGTAGTTATTTTCTCTGGTAGATTTTAGAACCCAAATCAAGGAAAAAAAATATAGGCTTTCTATGGACCACAATTGGAGAGAGAGAGAGAGAGAGAGAGAGAGAGAGAGAGAGAGAGAGAGAGAGAGAGAGAGAGATGGCACACCCAGGAGTCAAGACTGGCACACAAGCAGAAAGGCCAATATTAATCTCCCACTGTTTTTTTTGGTTGTTTTTTTTTTTTTTTTTTTCAGGGAGACTTTAGAAAAAAAAATAATAAAAAAAATATGATTTTATCAGGAAGAATTTAGAAACCAAATAAAATAAAATGATTTTTTCAGGGAGAATTTATAAAACAAATAAAACCAAAAATAGGCGTTCTATGGCCCACTGACTGAGAGATGACGCACCCAGGAGTCAAGACTGGCACACAAGCAGAAAGGCCAATATTAATCTCCCACTGTTTTTTTTTTTTTTTTTCAGGGAGACTTTAGAAAAAAAAATAATAAAAAAAATATGATTTTATCAGGAAGAATTTAGAAACCAAATAAAATAAAATGATTTTTTCAGGGAGAATTTAGAAAACAAATAAAACCAAAAATAGGCGTTCTATGGCCCACTGACTGAGAGATGACGCACACAGGAGTCAGGAGTGGCACACAAACCCAGAGGCCAATATTTTTCTACCAATGATTGATGTAGTTATTTTCTCTGGTAGATTTTAGAACCCAAATCAAGGAAAAAAAATATAGGCTTTCTATGGACCACAATTGGAGAGAGAGAGAGAGAGAGAGAGAGAGAGAGAGAGATGGCACACCCAGGAGTCAAGACTGGCACACAAGCAGAAAGGCCAATATTAATCTCCCACTGTTTTTTTGGTTGTTTTTTTTTTTTTTTTTTCAGGGAGACTTTAGAAATAAAAATAATAAAAAAAATATGATTTTATCAGGAAGAATTTAGAAACCAAATAAAATAAAATGATTTTTTCAGGGAGAATTTAGAAAACAAATAAAACCAAAAATATGCGTTCTATGGCCCACTGACTGAGAGAGAGAGAGAGAGATGGAACGCTTAGTACTGGCACACAAGCCCAAAGGGCAATATTAATCTCCCTTTTTTTTTCCAGGGAGAATTTCTGAAACCCAAAAAAAAAATAAAATAGGCTTTCTATGGCCCACTATTTGTGAGAGAGATGGGACGCTCAGGACTGGCACAGATGGCACGCTCAGGACTGGCACAGAAGCCCAGAGGCCAATATTAATCTCCCTTTTTTTCTGGGAGAATTTATAAAACCAAAAAAATATTTAAATAGGCTTTCTATGGCCCACTATTTGTGAGAGAGATGGCACGCTCAGGACTGGCACAGATGGCACGCTCACAACTGGCACACAAGCCCAGAGGCCAATATTAATCTCCCTTTTTTCAGGGAGAATTTCTAAAACCCAAAAAAAAAATAAAATAGGCTTTCTATGGCCCACTATTTGTGAGAGAGATGGGACGCTCAGGACTGGCACAGATGGCACGCTCAGGACTGGCACAGAAGCCCAGAGGCCAATATTAATCTCCCTTTTTTTCTGGGAGAATTTATAAAACCAAAAAAATATTTAAATAGGCTTTCTATGGCCCACTATTTGTGAGAGAGATGGCACGCTCAGGACTGGCACAGATGGCACGCTCACAACTGGCACACAAGCCCAGAGGCCAATATTAATCTCCCTTTTTTCAGGGAAAATTGATAAAACAAAAAAAAAAATTAAATAGGCTTTCTATGGCCCACTATTTGTGAGAGAGATGGCACGCTCAGGGCTGGCTGGCACAGATGGCACGCTCAGGACTGGCACACAAGCCCAGAGGCCAATATTAATCTCCCTTTTTTTCTGGGAGAATTTATAAAACCAAAAAAATATTTAAATAGGCTTTCTATGGCCCACTATTTGTGAGAGAGATGGCACGCTCAGGACTGGCACAGATGGCACGCTCACAACTGGCACACAAGCCCAGAGGCCAATATTAATCTCCCTTTTTTCAGGGAAAATTGAGAAAACAAAAAAAAAAATTAAATAGGCTTTCTATGGCCCACTATTTGTGAGAGAGATGGCACGCTCAGGGCTGGCTGGCACAGATGGCACGCTCAGGACTGGCACACAAGCCCAGAGGCCAATATTAATCTCCCTTTTTTTCTGGGAGAATTTATAAAACCAAAAAAATATTTAAATAGGCTTTCTATGGCCCACTATTTGTGAGAGAGATGGCACGCTCAGGACTGGCACAGATGGCACGCTCACAACTGGCACACAAGCCCAGAGGCCAATATTAATCTCCCTTTTTTCAGGGAAAATTTATAAAACAAAAAAAAAAATTAAATAGGCTTTCTATGGCCCACTATTTGTGAGAGAGATGGCACGCTCAGGGCTGGCACAGATGGCACGCTCAGGACTGGCACACAAGCCCAGAGGCCAATATTAATCTCCCTTTTTTTCAGGGAGAATTTATAAAACCAAAAAAAAAAATAAATAGGCTTTCTATGGCCCACTATTTGTGAGAGAGATGGCACACTCAGGACTGGCACACAAGCCCAAAGGCCAATATTAATCTCCCACTGTATTTTTATCAGGGAGAATTTATACACCCCACAAAAAAAAATACAGAAAAATGAAAAGGCTTTCTATGGCCCACTATGTGAGAGAGATGGCACACACAGGGATGGCACTCTAGCAGAAATGCCAAATTGCCAATCTTAATCTCCCACCAAAAAAAAAAAAAAAAAAAAAACAGGGAATGTCCTACAATTACTATCTCCCTGCCTGCAGTAATCTCAGCCAGGTATGGCAGGCAGCTACTATCTCCCTGCCTGCAGTAATCTCAGCCAGGTATGGCAGGCAGCAATAAGGAGTGGACTGATGCACAAATGAAATAAAAAGTGTGGACAAACAAACAAGATAGCTGTGCAGAAAGGAAGGAACAAGAGGATTTGTGCTTTGAAAAAAGCAGTTGGTTTGCACAGCGGCGTACACACAGCAATGCAGCTATCAGGGAGCCTTCTAGGGCAGCCCAATGAGCTACAGCGCTGAGGGGAAAAAAAAAAAAAAAAAAAATTCCACTGTCCCTGCACACCGAGGGTGGTGTTGGACAGTGCAAATCGCTGCAGCACAAGCGGTTTTGTGGTTAATGGACCCTGCCTAACGCTATCCCTGCTTCTGACAAAGCGGCAGCAACCTCTCCCTAAGCTCAGATCAGCAGCAGTAAGATGGCGGTCGGCGGGAACGCCTCTTTATAGCCCCTGTGACGTCGCAGACAGCAAGCCAATCACTGCAATGCCCTTCTCTAAGATGGTGGGGACCAGGACCTATGTCATCACGCTGCCCACACTCTGCGTTTACCTTCATTGGCTGAGAAATGGCGCTTTTCGCGTCATTGAAACGCGACTTTGGCGCGAAAGTCGCGTACCGCATGGCCGACCCCGCACAGGGGTCGGATCGGGTTTCATGAAACCCCGACTTAGCCAAAAGTCGGCGACTTTTGAAAATGTTCGACCCGTTTCGCTCAACCCTAGTCATCAGTAGCAGATGGGAAGATGTATGTGGTCCCTTCAGTTAGCTGATCAGTGGGGTTCAAGGAGACAGACCTCCACTGATTAACTGGTTAAAGAGGCCAGAATGAACAAAAACTGGCATAGCTATCCTGTGGCCCTGACCAGTAGCTGTCTCCAAATGGTAGAAAGCTGCAGTACTACTATACCACATACATATCTATGCCAGTTAAGGTGCACCACAGCCCTATCAATCAGCTAGTCGGGGAGGGTGCTAGAAGCCGGACTTTTTTGTATTCCTTTTTTGGAAATTGAATGCCTGGTGCCTACAGTGAGACATGGTGGTAGCCGTGTCCTTATGTGGGGCTGCATGAGTAACTGGTGTCAGCTCCATTGATGGTATCATAAATTCACAGATGTGCTGTTTTATAGTGAAAGACAAGATGGAGCCATCACTCTGTACCCTCGGTAGACTAGCACGTTTCCAACATGACAATGATCCAAAATTCAAAGGGGGTGTACTCATTTATTCTGAGAATATAAGCCCACTTTAGTAGTTTCTGCCCTCAAATGCAACAGGAATCAGCCATAAAAGCATAAAGCTAACCAACGATAAAGAACACGGTAGCAATGGAGTCACCAGTAGTAGTAATGGATGGGGATGGATTTTGTCTACCACTCGCTGTATTGTGGGAGAGTCATTGGCAAAAGGAGAACCTAGGAGAACTAGTGCCTGGAAACGATAGTCGATCGTACTGAAGACAATTACCCTCTCGTATGTTTATCAGTTCATGCAATTTTGTAAATTTTTGTAATCTGCTCAGAGCCTTACCTAAATTGTGTAGCTGTTCGAAGGTGGAGAAATGGAGATTTTAAAATCTAGATTGATGTCCTTGTCTAGTTTTTTTTTTTATGCTTTATGCTTGAAGTCGTAAGGAACAATTTCAAATCATTTTATCTAAGTTATTTGTATGTTAGATGATAAAACTAATAAAAAAAATAAATAAAAATCTTCCAGGAGATTGTGCCTATAAGTTTATTTGCATTGACTTTTTGTTGAGTCTCCACCAAAAGTTTTAAAAAAAGAATTTCCTGAAAGTTTCCTTCTTTTTACATTATGGCACTGATAATCAGTAGGGTTGAGCGACCTTGACCTTTTTGGAGTCGAGCCGTGTTTCGCGAAACCCGACTATCTTAAAAGTCGAGTCGAGTGGAATCGGCCGATTATCGCGAAAAGTCGGGTATCGACCGAAACACGAAACCCAATGCAAGTCAATGGGGGAGCATAGTCGGCAAGGAGTGGAGGCCAGGAAAACACCTACACTGCCCATTTTAAAGGCAAAAACATCCATTCTTGTTACAGAAGCTTGTCAATCGTAATTTAGCTTATAATAATTGGAAGGCATTTGAAATTGGGGGTCATTTGGCTAAAGTTGTGGGGGGTAGGGCTGGTTCAAGTAATTAGTGGGCCCAGTAAATCTGGACCACGTCACGGCAGTGGAGCAGGGAGAGGTAAGTATTTCAACTTTGCAAGTGCTGTGATCCTGAGCAAGCAGGGGGGGCCCACTCGTTGGCATTGGCACTGGCACAGGGCCCCTCAAAGTACAGCGGTGTGTTTGCACGGCGGGGGCGCCTCCCACCGGCAGCAACACTTTTGCGTACTATGAGAGGCCCTGTGCCAGTGACATCGCCAACTAGTATTCCTCCCCCCACCTGATGAAGGAACCTGCACTTTCATCTGCACCTTCCTCTTTGTCCCCGTGTAAGGTGGTATGGTATGCGGGAAGGGGGACCTGACTTTCAGCAGGGTCACAATCTTGCAGTGTAGCGTGCACGGGAAATGTTGCGTTATGGGTAGTGTTGAGCGATACCGTCCGATACTTGAAAGTATCGGTATCGGATAGTATCGGCCGATACCCGAAAAATATCGGATATCGCCGATACCGATATCCGATACCAATACAAGTCAATGGGACATCAAGTATCGGAATGTATCCTCATGGATCCCAGGGTCTGAAGGAGAGGAAACTCTCCTTCAGGCCCTGGGATCCATATTAAAGTGTAAAATAAAGAATTAAAATAAAAAATATTGTTATATTCACCTCTCCGGCGGCCCCTGGACATCAGCGGGAGGATCCGGCGTCCGGCACGGCTTCTTTCTTCAAAATGCGCGCCTTCAGGACCTGTGGAATGACGTCCCGGCTTCTGATTGGTCGCGTGCCGCCCATGTGACCGCCACGCGACCAATCAGAAGCCGCGACGTCATTCCTCAGGTCCTAGAAGGCGCTCATTCTAGGACTTTAGCTGAGGAATGACGTCGCGGCTTCTGATTGGTCGCGTGGCGGTCACATGGGCGGCACGCGACCAATCAGAAGCCGGGACGTCATTCCACAGGTCCTGAAGGCGCGCATTTTGAAGAAAGAAGCCGTGCCGGACGCCGGATCCTCCCGCTGATGTCCAGGGGCCGCCGGAGAGGTGAATATAACAATATTTTTTATTTTAATTCTTTATTTTACACTTCCGATACCGATACCCGATATCACAAAAATATCGGATCTCGGTATCGGAATTCCGATACCGCAAGTATCGGCCGATACCCGATACTTGCGGTATCGGAATGCTCAACACTAGTTATGGGTCAATGTACCAGCAGACTCATCTATCACTGGCTGGGCAATGGGCAGGATGAGGAGGAAACACAGATATAGGCCCAAATAATAAAGTGGGCTAAATGCAGTTTAAAATTGTTAACACAGGACTAATCAGGGGGCATTGCAGTGGAGGACAACTGGAATAAGAGGCTGACACAGAGAGTAGGCCCAAATCAGTAAGTAGTCGAAATGCAGTTCAAAATTGGCAACAGTAGTAAACAGGCAGCACAGCTTTGTTCAGTGGAGGAGAACAGCAAGGAGTGGCAGACACCGATAGTAGGCCCCAACCCAACTAGTAGGCCAAATGCAGTCTAACATTAACAACTACTTAACGAGAGCCTGAAAATGGAATTTCAGGACAGGAAACCAGGAGAACAGCAAGGAGCGGCAGACACTGTTAGTAGGCCCCAAACCAACTAGTACGCCAAATGCAGTTGTTCCATTTAAGCACTATTTAACAAGAGCCTGAAGATAGAAGCTTAGGAAAGGCAACCTGGAGAACACCTTGGAGCGGAAGACACCGTCTCTACACCCCATACCCAATTTGTAGGCCTAATGCAGTGTAGTTTTCACCAACTACTAAACGAGAGTAGGAAGATCGAAGCAATGTGGACGAAACCTGGGGCATACCTTGGGGCGGCAGACACCGTTAGTAGGCCCTACCAAAGTTGTAGCCCCAATGCAGTTTTAAAATTCCTAGAGGCTGAAAACAAGACTATTGATGCTCTGCTTTTTTCAAAGGAAGACAGCTGTATTGAGTGGCGCAGACAGACACAGGGAGTAGGCCTTAAACCAAAAATGTGGCTTACTGCAGTTTAAAAAAGGTTACAGGGGTACACAGGCAGCATTGCTCTGGGCAGTGGAGGATAATTTCAATAGTGGACCGCAGACAGACTTTGTATGCCTACTATTAAAAAAAGGATGCTCTATGCAATTAAAAATAGGTTCCAGGGGTACACGGGCAGCAGTGGTCTGGTCAGTGGAGGAGTAGTAGAAAGAACGGGCCGCAGACAGGCTTCTAAGGCCTAACATAATACCATATGGCTGTAGGCACTTTATAATTGGTTCCAGGGGTACACGGGCAGCAGTGGTCTGGTCAGTGTAGGAGTAGTAGAAAGAACGGGCCGCAGACAGGCTTCTAAGGCCTAACATAATAACATATGGCTGTAGGCACTTTATAATTGGTTCCAGGGGTACACGGGCAGCAGTGGTCTGGTCAGTGTAGGAGTAGTAGAAAGAACGGGCAGCAGACAGGCTTCGAAGGCCTAACATAATAACATATGGCTGTAGGCACTTTATAATTGGTTCCAGGTGTACACGGGCAGCAGTGGTCTGGTCAGTGGAGGCCTAGTGGAAGGAGGGACCGCAGACAGGCTTCGAAGGCCTAACATAAAAAAAAATTGGGCTGTAGGCACTTTTAAATAGGTTCCAGGGGTACACGGGCAGCAGTGGTCTGGTCAGTGTAGGAGTAGTAGAAAGAACGGGCCGCAGACAGGCTTCGAAGGCCTAACATAATAACATATGGCTGTAGGCACTTTATAATTGGTTCCAGGGGTACACGGGCAGCAGTGGTCTGGTCAGTGCAGGCCTAGTGGAAGGAGGGACCGCAGACAGGCTTCAAAGGCCTAACATAAAAAAAAAATTGGGCTGTAGGCACTTTTAAATAGGTTCCAGGGGTACACGGGCAGCAGTGGTCTGGTCAGTGTAGGAGTAGTAGAAAGAACGGGCCGCAGACAGGCTTCTAAGGCCTAACATAATAACATATGGCTGTAGGCGTACTTTATAATTGGTTCCAGGGGTACACGGGCAGCAGTGGTCTGGTCAGTGTAGGAGTAGTAGAAAGAACGGGCCGCAGACAGGCTTCGAAGGCCTAACATAATAACATATGGCTGTAGGCACTTTATAATTGGTTCCAGGGGTACACGGGCAGCAGTGGTCTGGTCAGTGGAGGCCTAGTGGAAGGAGGGACCGCAGACAGGCTTCGAAGGCCTATCATAATAAAATTGGACTGGCTGCAGGCACTTTATAATTGGTTCCAGGGGTACACGGGCAGCAGTAGACAGGTCAGTGGAGGCCTAGTGGAAGGAGGGACCGCAGACAGGCTTCGAAGGCCTAACATAATACATTGGGCTGGCTGAAGGCAATTTAAAATTGGTTCCAAGAGGTACATGGACAGCAGTGGTCTGGTCAGCGGAGGCCGATTGTAATGAGTGTCTGCCAGTTAGTAGTCCAAAACAATAAATAAATGTGAATGTCTCGCATTAAAACAAAACGAAAACACTAAAGGGTGCAATCATTAGGTACAGGGGTGGGATCGTCTGCGTAGTTTCAGACCTACTAATTTGGCGCAAAGTATTTACTTTGGTAAATAGAGGACACTGCCCCTGACTATGTTAAGTACCATCATGCATGTCAACACAATGGTATTGTCAGTGGCAGGAATGGAAGGATGTCAGCGCATAGACTAAACATTGGTGGAAGTGTGAGAGATAACTGTGGAAGTGGTAGAGTATTGTTTGACCTGGGGGTGGGTGAACTCTCTTGTGGCCGGCGGTACAGGCCCAGGGCCCCTCATGTTACAACAGTGTGTCTGACGTTGGGTGCGCACCACCACCGCCAGAGACACTTTATTTTACTATGAGGGACCCAGTAGCAGTGCTGTCGACCAAAAGCGGGCACACCCACCTCTTCAGACAAACAGCACTCTCACGGGTGCTTGCGCCAAGTCGCGATACCACGGCCCCGTGTGGGGAGTTTGGCCATTTAGGGAGGTGTAAACATGTCGTATGCTGGACAATCAGCTGCAGCAAATTAAGACATTAGAAAAGTAATTCACAGTAGTCCACAGGCAAGAGCTTTTCATAGGAAAGCTAGGTGTCGGCCGGGCAAGGTGGGGCAAAAGAATTCGAAATCCAGTTGTGATTCATTTTAATAAATGTTAGATCATCAACATTTTGGGTAGCCAGACGAGTCCTTTTTTTGGTTAATATTGAACCTGCAGCACTGAATACTCTTTCTGATAGGACACTAGCTGCCGGGCAAGCAAGCTCCTGCAATGCATATTCTGCCAATTCTGGCCAGGTGTCTAATTTGGATGCCCAGTAATCAAATGGGAATGACGGTTGAGGGAGAACATCGATAAGGGATGAAAAATAGTTTGTAACCATACTGGACAAATGTTGTCTCCTGTCACTTTCAATTGATGCAGCAGTACCTGTCCTGTCTGCGGTCATAGCAAAATCACTCCACAACCTGGTCAGAAAACCCCTCTGGCCAACGCCACTTCTGATTTCTGCCCCTCTAACTCCTCTGGTCTGCTGGCCCCTGCAGCTCGTGTGAGAACGATCACGGGCGCTGTGTGCAGGGAATGCCTGAAGCAAACAGTCAACAAGAGTTGATTGTTTGGTTGCTAATATTAGTTCCAAGTTCTCATGTGGCATAATATTTTGCAATTTGCCTTTATAGCGAGGATCAAGGAAGCAGGCCAACCAGTAATCGTCATCGTTCATCATTTTAGTAATGCGTGTGTCCCTTTTGAGGATACGTAAGGCATAATCCGCCATGTGGGCCAAAGTTTCAGTTGTCAAATCTGCGGTTGTGATTGGTTGAGGGGCAGTTTCAGGCACATCTACGTCATTTGTGTCCCTCAAAAAACCAGAACCCGGCCTTGCCACGCAACCAATTTCCAGTGCCCCCGGGAAAGCTTCCTCATTAAAAATATACTCATCCCCATCATCCTCCTCATCCTCCACCTCCTCTTCGCCCGCTACCTCGTCCTGTACACTGCCCTGACCAGACAATGGCTGACTGTCATCAAGGCTTTCCTCTTCCTCTGCTGCAGACGCCTGATCCTTTATGTGCGTCAAACTTTGCATCAGCAGACACATTAGGGGGATGCTCATGCTTATTATGGCGTTGTCTGCACTAACCAGCCGTGTGCATTCCTCAAAACACTGAAGGACTTGACACATGTCTTGTATCTTCGACCACTGCACACCTGACAACTCCATGTCTGCCATCCTACTGCCTGCCCGTGTATGTGTATCCTCCCACAAAAACACAACAGCCCGCCTCTGTTCGCACAGTCTCTGAAGCATGTGCAGTGTTGAGTTCCACCTTGTTGCAACGTCTATGATTAGGCGATGCTGGGGAAGGTTCAAAGACCGCTGATAGGTCTGCATACGGCTGGAGTGTACAGGCGAACGGCGGATATGTGAGCAAAGTCCACGCACTTTGAGGAGCAGGTCGGAGAACCCAGGATAAGTTTTCAATAGGCACTGCACCACCAGGTTTAAGGTGTGAGCCAGGCAAGGAATGTGTTTCAGTTGGGAAAGGGAGATGGCAGCCATGAAATTCCTTCCGTTATCACTCACTACCTTGCCTGCCTCAAGATCTACTGTGCCCAGCCACGACTGCGTTTCTTGCTGCAAGAACTCGGACAGAACTTCCGCGGTGTGTCTGTTGTCGCCCAAACACTTCATAGCCAATACAGCCTGCTGACGCTTGCCAGTAGCTGGCCCATAAAGGGACAACTGGTGTGCAACAGTGACAGCTGCCGATGGAGTGGTTGGGCGACTGCGGTCTGTGGAAGAGCTCTCGCTTCTGCAGGAGGACGAGGAGGAGGGGGTGCGAACGCCTACAGCCAACTGTTTCCTAGACCGTGGGCTAGGCACAACTGTCCCGAAATTGATGTCCCCTGTGGACCCTGCATCCACCACATTTACCCAGTGTGCCGTGATGGACACGTAACGTCCCTGGCCATGCCTACTGGTCCATGCATCTGTAGTCAGGTTCACCTTTGTACTCACAGATTGACTGAGTGCATGGACGATGCGCTGTTTAACATGCTGGTGCAGGGCTGGGATGGCTTTTCTGGAAAAAATGTGTCGACTGGGTAGCTCGTAGCGTGGTTCAGCGTACTCCATCAGGGCTTTGAAAGCTTAGCTTTCAACTAACCGGTAGGGCATCATCTCTAACGAGATTAGTCTAGCTATGTGGGCGTTAAAACCCTGTGTACGCGGATGCGAGGATAAGTACTTCCTTTTTCTAACCAGAGTCTCATGTAGGGTGAGCTGGACTGGAGAGCTGGAGATCGTGGAACTAGCGGGTGTGCCGGTGGACATGGCAGACTGAGAGACGGTTGGAGACGGTATTGTTTCCGCCGGTGCCCTAGATGCAGTATTTCCTCCTACAAAACTGGTGATTCCCTGACCCTGACTGCTTTGGGCTGGCAAAGAAACCTGCACAGATACTGCCGGTGGTGCGGAAAATGGTGGCCTTACAGTGACGGAAGGGATGTTGCGTTGCTGACTAGCTTCATTGGCCGAGGGTGCTACAACCTTAAGGGACGTTTGGTAGTTAGTCCAGGCTTGCAAATGCATGGTGGTTAAATGTCTATGCATGCAACTTGTATTGAGACTTTTCAGATTCTGACCTCTGCTTAAGCTAGTTGAACATTTTTGACAGATGACTTTGCGCTGATCAATTGGATGTTGTTTAAAAAAATGCCAGACTGCACTCTTTCTAGCATCGGATCCCTTTTCAGGAATTGCAGACTGAGCTTTAACCGGGTGGCCACGCTGTCCTCCAACAGGTTTTGGCTTTGCCACGCGTTTTGGGCCAGATACGGGCCCGGCAGATGGAACCTGTTGCGATGTTGATGCCTGCTGCGGCCCCTCCTCCACCTCCGCTTCAGAACTACTGCCGCCTGCACCCTGTTCCCCCAATGGCTGCCAATCGGGGTCAACAACTGGGTCATCTATAACCTCCTCTTCTAGCTCGTGTGCAACTTCGTCTGTGTCACCGTGTCGGTCGGTGGTATAGCATTCGTGACGGGGCAACATAGTCTCATCAGGGTCTGATTGTGGATCAGTACCCTGAGAGGGCAATGTTGTGGTCTGAGTCAAAGGACCAGCATAGTAGTCTGGCTGTGGCTGTGCATCAGTGCACTCCATGTCAGAATCTACTTGTAATGGGCATGGCCTGTTAACTGTTTCACTTTCTAAGCCAGGGACGGTATGTGTAAAGAGCTCCATGGAGTAACCCGTTGTGTCGCCTGCTGCATCCTTCTCTCTTGTTGTTGTTTTTGCTGAAGAGGACAAGGAAGCGACTTGTCCCTGACTGTGAACATCCACAAACGACGCGCTGCTTTTACATTTACCAGTTTCAGAAGAGGAGGCAATAGAGCTAGAGGCTGAGTCAGCATGGTAAGCCAAAACTTGCTGTTGCTGCTCCGGCTTTAAAAGCGGTCTTCCTACTTCCAGAAAAGAGAGCGTTCGAGGCCTTGTGTAGCCAGACGACGAACCTGGCTCCACAGCTCCAGACTTAGGTGGAATATTTTTTTTCCCACGACCACCTGATGCTCCACTACCACTACCATCATTACCAGCTGACAATGAACGCCCATGGCCACGACCTCTTGCACCAGACTTCCTCATTGTTTTAAAAACTTAACCAATGTAACTTTATTTGTTGCTGTCAAACAACTTACACGGTGAGCTATAACTTCAGTATGATTTCGATATCCCTTTACAGGTTGGTGAGACCGCAAGGAAAATCAGGCACAATGTTACACACTCTGTTTTCTGTGGCACCAAATAAGAGAGATGCCACACACGCAGGACTGTCACTCAAGCACAAATGTCAATATTAATCTCCCATTTTTTTTTTTTCAGGGAGAATTTAGAAACAAAATAAAATAAAATGATTTTTTCAGGAAGAATTTAGAAACCAAATAAAATAAAATGATTTCTTCAGGGAGAATTTAGAAACCAAATTAAAAAAAAATAGCCTTTCTATGGCCCAGTGCCCACTATTTGAGAGAGATGGCACACCCAGGAGTCAAGACTGGCACACAAGCAGAAAGGGCAATATTATTCTCCCACTGATTTTTTTTTTTTCAGGGAGACTTTAGAAACAAAATAAAATAAAATGATTTTTTCAGGAAGAATTTAGAAACCAAATAAAATAAAATGATTTTTTCAGGGTGAATTTAGAAACCAAATAAAAAAAAATAGGCTTTCTATGGCCCACTGAGTGAGAGATGGCACACACAGGAGTCAGGAGTGGCACACAAGCCCAGAGGCCAATATTTATCTTCCACTGATTGATTTATTGATTTTTTCAGGCAGAATTTAGAAACCAAATCAACCAAAAAAAAAATAGGCTTTCTATGGCCCACTATTTGAGAGAGAGAGAGATGGCACACCCAGGAGTCAAGTCTGGCACACAAGCAGAAAGGGCAATATTAATCTCCCACTGTTTTTTTTTTCAGGGAGACTTTAGAAACAAAATAAAATAAAATGATTTTTTCAGGGAGAATTTAGAAACCAAATAAAATAAAATGATTTTTTCAGGGAGAATTTAGAAACCAAATAAAAAAAATAGGCTTTCTATGGCCCACTGAGTGAGAGATGGCACACACAGGAGTCAGGAGTGGCACACAAGCCCAGAGGCCAATATTTATCTCCCACAGATTGATTTATTGATTTTTTCAGGTAGAATTTAGAAACCAAATCAACAACAAAAAAAAAAAGGCTTTCTATGGCCCACTATTTGAGAGAGAGATGGCACACCCAGGAGTCAAGACTGGCACACAAGCAGAAAGGGCAATATTAATCTCCCACTGATTTGATTTTTTTTTTTTTTTTCAGGGAGACTTTAGAAAAAAAAAAAAAATGATTTTTTCAGGAATAATTTAGAAACCAAATAAAATAAAATGATTTTTTCAGGGAGAATTTAGAAAACAAATAAAATAAAATGATTTTTTCAGGGAGATTTTAGAAACAAAACAAAAAAAAAAAATAGGCTTTCTATGGCCCACTGAGTGAGAGATGGCACACACAGGAGTCAGGAGTGGCACACAAGCCCAGAGGCCAATATTTATCTCCCACTGATTGATTTATTGATTTTTTTCAGGTATAATTTAGAACCCAAATCAACCAAAAAAATAAATAGGCTTTCTATGGCCCACTGAGTGAGAGATGGCACACACAGGAGTCAGGAGTGGCAAACAAGCCCAGAGGCCAATATTTTTCTCCCACTGATTGATTTATTGATTTTTTCAGGTAGAATTTAGAACCCAAATCAACCAAAAAAATAAATAGGCTTTCTATGGCCCACTGAATGAGAGATGGCACACACAGGAGTCAGGAGTGGCACACAAGCCCAGAGGCCAATATTTATCTCCCACTGATTGATTTAGTGATTTTTTCAGGTAGAATTTAGAACCCAAATCAACCAAAAAAATAAATAGGCTTTCTATGGCCCACTGAGTGAGAGATGGCACACCCAGGAGTCAGGAGTGGCACACAAGCCCAGAGGCCAATATTTATCTCCCACTGATTGATTTATTGATTTTTTTCAGGTAGAATTTAGAACCCAAATCAACCAAAAAAATAAATAGGCTTTCTATGGCCCACTATTTGAGAGAGGGAGATGGCACACCCAGGAGTCAAGACTGGCACACAAGCAGAAAGGGCAATATTAATCTCCCACTGATTGATTTATTGATTTTTTCAGGTAGAATTTAGAAACCAAATCAACCAAAAAAAAAAAAAAGGCTTTCTATGGCCCATTATTTGAGAGAGAGAGAGATGGCACACCCAGGAGTCAAGACTGGCACACAAGCAGAAAGGGCAATATTAATCTCCCACTGTTTTTTTTTTTCAGGGAGACTTAAGAAACAAAATAAAATAAAATGATTTTTTCAGGAAGAATTTAGAAACCAAATAAAATAAAATGATTTTTTCAGGGAGATTTTAGAAACAAAAAAAAAAAAAAATAGGCTTTCTATGGCCCACTGAGTGAGAGATGGCACACACAGGAGTCAGGAGTGGCACACAAGCCCAGAGGCCAATATTTATCTCCCACTGATTGATTTATTGATTTTTTCAGGTAGAATTTAGAACCCAAATCAACCAAAAAAATAAATAGGCTTTCTATGGCCCACTGAGTGAGAGATGGCACACACAGGAGTCAGGAGTGGCACACAAGCCCAGAGGCCAATATTTATCTCGCACTGATTGATTTATTGATTTTTTCAGATAGAATTTAGAACCCAAATCAACCAAAAAAATAAATAGGCTTTCTATGGCCCACTGAGTGAGAGATGGCACACACAGGAGTCAGGAGTGGCACACAAGCCCAGAGGCCAATATTTATCTCCCACTGATTGATTTATTGATTTTTTCAGGTAGAATTTAGAAACCAAATCAAGAAAAAAAAAATAGGCTTTCTATGGCCCACTATTTGAGAGAGAGAGATGGCACACCCAGGAGTCAAGACTGGCACACGAGGAGAAAGGGCAATATTAATCTCCCACTGTTTTTTTTTTTTCAGGGAGACTTTAGAAACAAAATAAAATAAAATGATTTTTTCAGGAAGAATTTAGAAACCAAATAAAAAAAAATAGGCTTTCTATGGCCCACTGAGTGAGAGATGGCACACACAGGAGTCAGGAGTGGCACACAAGCCCAGAGGCCAATATTTATCTTCCACTGATTGATTTATTGATTTTTTCAGGTAGAATTTAGAAACCAAATCAACCAAAAAAAAAAATAGGCTTTCTATGGCCCACTATTTGAGAGAGAGAGATGGCACACCCAGGAGTCAAGTCTGGCACACAAGCAGAAAGGGCAATATTAATCTCCCACTGATTTTTTTTTTTCAGGGAGACTTTAGAAACAAAATAAAATAAAATGATTTTTTCAGGAAGAATTTAGAAACCAAATAAAATAAAATGATTTTTTCAGGGAGAATTTAGAAACCAAATAAAAAAAAAATAGGCTTTCTATGGCCCACTGAGTGAGAGATGGCACACACAGGAGTCAGGAGTGGCACACAAGCCCAGAGGCCAATATTTATCTCCCACAGATTGATTTATTGATTTTTTCAGGTAGAATTTAGAAACCAAATCAACAACAAAAAAAAAAAAAGGCTTTCTATGGCCCACTATTTGAGAGAGAGATGGCACACCCAGGAGTCAAGACTGGCACACAAGCAGAAAGGGCAATATTAATCTCCCACTGTTTTTTTTTTTTTTCTTAGGGAGACTTTAGAAACAAAATAAAATAAAATGATTTTTTCAGGAAGAATTTAGAAACCAAATAAAATAAAATTATTTTTTCAGGGAGATTTTAGAAACCAAAAAAAAAAAAAAAAAAATAGGCTTTCTATGGCCCACTGAGTGAGAGATGGCACACACAGGAGTCAGGAGTGGCACACAAGCCCAGAGGCCAATATATATCTCCCACTGATTGATTTATTGATTTTTTTCAGGTAGAATTTAGAACCCAAATCAACCAAAAAAATAAATAGGCTTTCTATGGCCCACTGAGTGAGAGATGGCACACACACAGGAGTCAGGAGTGGCAAACAAGCCCAGAGGCCAATATTTATCTCCCACTGATTGATTTATTGATTTTTTCAGGTAGAATTTAGAACCCAAATCAACCAAAAAAATAAATAGGCTTTCTATTGCCCACTGAATGAGAGATGGCACACACAGGAGTCAGGAGTGGCACACAAGCCCAGAGGCCAATATTTATCTCCCACTGATTGATTTAGTGATTTTTTCAGGTAGAATTTAGAACCCAAATCAACCAAAAAAATAAATAGGCTTTCTATGGCCCACTGAGTGAGAGATGGCACACCCAGGAGTCAGGAGTGGCACACAAGCCCAGAGGCCAATATTTATCTCCCACTGATTGATTTATTGATTTTTTTCAGGTAGAATTTAGAACCCAAATCAACCAAAAAAATAAATAGGCTTTCTATAGCCCACTGAGTGAGAGATGGCACACACAGGAGTCAGGAGTGGCACACAAGCCCAGAGGCCAATATTTATCTCCTACTGATTGATTTATTGATTTTTTCAGGTAGAATTTAGAAACCAAATCGACAAAAAAAAAAAATAGGCTTTCTTTGGCCCACTATTTGAGAGAGGGAGATGGCACACCCAGGAGTCAAGACTGGCACACAAGCAGAAAGGGCAATATTAATCTCCCACTGTTTTTTTTTTTCAGGGAGACTTTAGAAACAAAATAAAATAAAATGATTTTTCAGGAAGAATTTAGAAACCAAATAAAATAAAATGATTTTTTCAGGGAGAATTTAGAAACCAAATAAAAAAAAAATAGGCTTTCTATGGCCCACTGAGTGAGAGATGGCACACACAGGAGTCAGGAGTGGCACACAAGCCCAGAGGCCAATATTTATCTCCCAATGATTGATTTATTGATTTTTTCAGGTAGAATTTAGAAACCAAATCAACCAAAAAGAAAAAACGGCTTTCTATGGCCCATTATTTGAGAGAGAGAGAGATGGCACACCCAGGAGTCAAGACTGGCACACAAGCAGAAAGGGCAATATTAATCTCCCACTGTTTTTTTTTTCAGGGAGACTTTAGAAACAAAATAAAATAAAATGATTTTTTCAGGAAGAATTTAGAAACCAAATAAAATAAAATGATTTTTTCAGGGAGATTTTAGAAACCAAAAAAAAATAAAAATAGGCTTTCTATGGCCCACTGAGTGAGAGATGGCACACACAGGAGTCAGGAGTGGCACACAAGCCCAGAGGCCAATATTTATCTCCCACTGATTGATTTATTGATTTTTTCAGGTAGAATTTAGAACCCAAATCAACCAAAAAAATAAATAGGCTTTCTATGGCCCACTGAGTGAGAGATGGCACACACAGGAGTCAGGAGTGGCACACAAGCCCAGAGGCCAATATTTATCTCGCACTGATTGATTTATTGATTTTTTCAGGTAGAATTTAGAACCCAAATCAACCAAAAAAATAAATAGGCTTTCTATGGCCCACTGAGTGAGAGATGGCACACACAGGAGTCAGGAGTGGCACACAAGCCCAGAGGCCAATATTTATCTCCCACTGATTGATTTATTGATTTTTTCAGGTAGAATTTAGAAACCAAATCAACAAAAAAAAAAATAGGCTTTCTATGGCCCACTATTTGAGAGAGAGAGATGGCACACCCAGGAGTCAAGACTGGCACACAAGGAGAAAGGGCAATATTAATCTCCCACTGTTTTTTTTTTTTCAGGGAGACTTTAGAAACAAAATAAAATAAAATGATTTTTTCAGGAAGAATTTAGAAACCAAATAAAATAAAATGATTTTTTCAGGGAGAATTTAGAAACCAAATAAAAAAAATAGGCTTTCTATGGCCCACTGAGTGAGAGATGGCACACACAGGAGTCAGGAGTGGCACACAAGCCCAGAGGCCAATATTTATCTCCCACTGATTGATTTATTGATTTTTTCAGGTAGAATTTAGAAACCAAATCAACCAAAAAAAAAAAAATAGGCTTTCTATGGCCCACTATTTGAGAGAGAGAGATGGCACACCCAGGAGTCAAGACTGGCACACAAGCAGAAAGGGCAATATTAATCTCCCACTGTTTTTTTTTTTTTTTTTTTTTTTTCAGGGAGACTTTAGAAACAAAATAAAATAAAATGATTTTTTCATGAAGAATTTAGAAAGCAAATAAAATAAAATGATTTTTTCAGGGAGATTTTAGAAACAAAAAAAAATAGGCTTTCTATGGCCCACTGAGTGAGAGATGGCACACACAGGAGTCAGGAGTGGCACACAAGCCCAGAGGCCAATATTTATCTCCCACAGATTGATTTATTGATTTTTTCAGGTAGAATTTAGAAACCAAATCAACAACAACAAAAAAAAAAGGCTTTCTATGGCCCACTATTTGAGAGAGAGAGATGGCACACCCAGGAGTCAAGACTGGCACACAAGCAGAAAGGGCAATATTAATCTCCCACTGTTTTTTTTTTTCAGGGAGACTTTAGAAACAAAATAAAATAAAATGATTTTTTCAGGAAGAATTTAGAAACCAAATAAAATAAAATGATTTTTTTCAGGGAGAATTTAGAAACCAAATAAAAAAAAATAGGCTTTCTATGGCCCACTGAGTGAGAGATGGCACACACAGGAGTCAGGAGTGGCACACAAGCCCAGAGGCCAATATTTATCTCCCACAGATTGATTTATTGATTTTTTCAGGTAGAATTTAGAAACCAAATCAACAACAACAAAAAAAAAAGGCTTTCTATGGCCCACTATTTGAGAGAGAGAGATGGCACACCCAGGAGTCAAGACTGGCACACAAGCAGAAAGGGCAATATTAATCTCCCACTGTTTTTTTTTTTTTTTTTTTTTTTTCAGGGAGACTTTAGAAACAAAATAAAATAAAATGATTTTTTCATGAAGAATTTAGAAAGCAAATAAAATAAAATGATTTTTTCAGGGAGATTTTAGAAACAAAAAAAAATAGGCTTTCTATGGCCCACTGAGTGAGAGATGGCACACACAGGAGTCAGGAGTGGCACACAAGCCCAGAGGCCAATATTTATCTCCCACAGATTGATTTATTGATTTTTTCAGGTAGAATTTAGAAACCAAATCAACAACAACAAAAAAAAAAGGCTTTCTATGGCCCACTATTTGAGAGAGAGAGATGGCACACCCAGGAGTCAAGACTGGCACACAAGCAGAAAGGGCAATATTAATCTCCCACTGTTTTTTTTTTTCAGGGAGACTTTAGAAACAAAATAAAATAAAATGATTTTTTCAGGAAGAATTTAGAAACCAAATAAAATAAAATGATTTTTTCAGGGAGAATTTAGAAACCAAATAAAAAAAAATAGGCTTTCTATGGCCCACTGAGTGAGAGATGGCACACACAGGAGTCAGGAGTGGCACACAAGCCCAGAGGCCAATATTTATCTTCCACTGATTGATTTATTGATTTTTTCAGGTAGAATTTAGAAACCAAATCAACCAAAAAAAAATAGGCTTTCTATGGCCCACTATTTGATAGAGAGAGATGGCACACCCAGGAGTCAAGTCTGGCACACAAGCAGAAAGGGCAATATTAATCTCCCACTGATTTTTTTTTTCAGGGAGACTTTAGAAACAAAATAAAATAAAATGATTTTTTCAGGAAGAATTTAGAAACCAAATAAAATAAAATGATTTTTTCAGGGAGAATTTAGAAACCAAATAAAAAAAAATAGGCTTTCTATGGCCCACTGAGTGAGAGATGGCACACACAGGAGTCAGGAGTGGCACACAAGCCCAGAGGCCAATATTTATCTCCCACAGATTGATTTATTGATTTTTTCAGGTAGAATTTAGAAACCAAATCAACAACAAAAAAAAAAAAAGGCTTTCTATGGCCCACTATTTGAGAGAGAGATGGCACACCCAGGAGTCAAGACTGGCACACAAGCAGAAAGGGCAATATTAATCTCCCACTGTTTTTTTTTTTTTCTTAGGGAGACTTTAGAAACAAAATAAAATAAAATGATTTTTTCAGGAAGAATTTAGAAACCAAATAAAATAAAATTATTTTTTCAGGGAGATTTTAGAAACCAAAAAAAAAAAAAAAAAAATAGGCTTTCTATGGCCCACTGAGTGAGAGATGGCACACACAGGAGTCAGGAGTGGCACACAAGCCCAGAGGCCAATATATATCTCCCACTGATTGATTTATTGATTTTTTTCAGGTAGAATTTAGAACCCAAATCAACCAAAAAAATAAATAGGCTTTCTATGGCCCACTGAGTGAGAGATGGCACACACAGGAGTCAGGAGTGGCAAACAAGCCCAGAGGCCAATATTTATCTCCCACTGATTGATTTATTGATTTTTTCAGGTAGAATTTAGAACCCAAATCAACCAAAAAAATAAATAGGCTTTCTATTGCCCACTGAATGAGAGATGGCACACACAGGAGTCAGGAGTGGCACACAAGCCCAGAGGCCAATATTTATCTCCCACAGATTGATTTATTGATTTTTTCAGGTAGAATTTAGAAACCAAATCAACAACAAAAAAAAAAAAAGGCTTTCTATGGCCCACTATTTGAGAGAGAGAGATGGCACACCCAGGAGTCAAGACTGGCACACAAGCAGAAAGGGCAATATTAATCTCCCACTGTTTTTTTTTTTCAGGGAGACTTTAGAAACAAAATAAAATAAAATGATTTTTTCAGGAAGAATTTAGAAACCAAATAAAATAAAATGATTTTTTCAGGGAGAATTTAGAAACCAAATAAAAAAAAAATAGGCTTTCTATGGCCCACTGAGTGAGAGATGGCACACACAGGAGTCAGGAGTGGCACACAAGCCCAGAGGCCAATATTTATCTTCCACTGATTGATTTATTGATTTTTTCAGGTAGAATTTAGAAACCAAATCAACCAAAAAAAAATAGGCTTTCTATGGCCCACTATTTGAGAGAGAGAGATGGCACACCCAGGAGTCAAGTCTGGCACACAAGCAGAAAGGGCAATATTAATCTCCCACTGATTTTTTTTTTCAGGGAGACTTTAGAAACAAAATAAAATAAAATGATTTTTTCAGGAAGAATTTAGAAACCAAATAAAATAAAATGATTTTTTCAGGGAGAATTTAGAAACCAAATAAAAAAAAATAGGCTTTCTATGGCCCACTGAGTGAGAGATGGCACACACAGGAGTCAGGAGTGGCACACAAGCCCAGAGGCCAATATTTATCTCCCACAGATTGATTTATTGATTTTTTCAGGTAGAATTTAGAAACCAAATAAACAACAACAAAAAAAAAGGCTTTCTATGGCCCACTATTTGAGAGAGAGATGGCACACCCAGGAGTCAAGACTGGCACACAAGCAGAAAGGGCAATATTAATCTCCCACTGTTTTTTTTTTTTTTCTTAGGGAGACTTTAGAAACAAAATAAAATAAAATGATTTTTTCAGGAAGAATTTAGAAACCAAATAAAATAAAATGATTTTTTCAGGGAGATTTTAGAAACCAAAAAAAAAAAAAAAATAGGCTTTCTATGGCCCACTGAGTGAGAGATGGCACACACAGGAGTCAGGAGTGGCACACAAGCCCAGAGGCCAATATATATCTCCCACTGATTGATTTATTGATTTTTTTCAGGTAGAATTTAGAACCCAAATCAACCAAAAAAATAAATAGGCTTTCTATGGCCCACTGAGTGAGAGATGGCACACACAGGAGTCAGGAGTGGCAAACAAGCCCAGAGGCCAATATTTATCTCCCACTGATTGATTTATTGATTTTTTCAGGTAGAATTTAGAACCCAAATCAACCAAAAAAATAAATAGGCTTTCTATTGCCCACTGAATGAGAGATGGCACACACAGGAGTCAGGAGTGGCACACAAGCCCAGAGGCCAATATTTATCTCCCACTGATTGATTTAGTGATTTTTTCAGGTAGAATTTAGAACCCAAATCAACCAAAAAAATAAATAGGCTTTCTATGGCCCACTGAGTGAGAGATGGCACACCCAGGAGTCAGGAGTGGCACACAAGCCCAGAGGCCAATATTTATCTCCCACTGATTGATTTATTGATTTTTTTCAGGTAGAATTTAGAACCCAAATCAACCAAAAAAATAAATAGGCTTTCTATAGCCCACTGAGTGAGAGATGGCACACACATGAGTCAGGAGTGGCACACAAGCCCAGAGGCCAATATTTATCTCCTACTGATTGATTTATTGATTTTTTCAGGTAGAATTTAGAAACCAAATCAACAAAAAAAAAAAATAGGCTTTCTTTGGCCCACTATTTGAGAGAGGGAGATGGCACACCCAGGAGTCAAGACTGGCACACAAGCAGAAAGGGCAATATTAATCTCCCACTGTTTTTTTTTTCAGGGAGACTTTAGAAACAAAATAAAATAAAATGATTTTTCAGGAACAATTTAGAAACCAAATAAAATAAAATGATTTTTTCAGGGAGAATTTAGAAACCAAATAAAAAAAAAAATAGGCTTTCTATGGCCCACTGAGTGAGAGATGGCACACACAGGAGTCAGGAGTGGCACACAAGCCCAGAGGCCAATATTTATCTCCCACTGATTGATTTATTGATTTTTTCAGGTAGAATTTAGAAACCAAATCAACCAAAAAAAAAAAAAAGGCTTTCTATGGCCCATTATTTGAGAGAGAGAGAGATGGCACACCCAGGAGTCAAGACTGGCACACAAGCAGAAAGGGCAATATTAATCTCCCACTGTTTTTTTTTTCAGGGAGACTTTAGAAACAAAATAAAATAAAATGATTTTTTCAGGAAGAATTTAGAAACCAAATAAAATAAAATGATTTTTTCAGGGAGATTTTAGAAACCAAAAAAAAAAAAAATAGGCTTTCTATGGCCCACTGAGTGAGAGATGGCACACACAGGAGTCAGGAGTGGCACACAAGCCCAGAGGCCAATATTTATCTCCCACTGATTGATTTATTGATTTTTTCAGGTAGAATTTAGAACCCAAATCAACCAAAAAAATAAATAGGCTTTCTATGGCCCACTGAGTGAGAGATGGCACACACAGGAGTCAGGAGTGGCACACAAGCCCAGAGGCCAATATTTATCTCGCACTGATTGATTTATTGATTTTTTCAGGTAGAATTTAGAACCCAAATCAACCAAAAAAATAAATAGGCTTTCTATGGCCCACTGAGTGAGAGATGGCACACACAGGAGTCAGGAGTGGCACACAAGCCCAGAGGCCAATATTTATCTCCCACTGATTGATTTATTGATTTTTTCAGGTAGAATTTAGAAACCAAATCAACAAAAAAAAAAAAAAATAGGCTTTCTATGGCCCACTATTTGAGAGAGAGAGATGGCACACCCAGGAGTCAAGACTGGCACACAAGGAGAAAGGGCAATATTAATCTCCCACTGTTTTTTTTTTTTTCAGGGAGACTTTAGAAACAAAATAAAATAAAATGATTTTTTCAGGAAGAATTTAGAAACCAAATAAAATAAAATGATTTTTTCAGGGAGAATTTAGAAACCAAATAAAAAAAATAGGCTTTCTATGGCCCACTGAGTGAGAGATGGCACACACAGGAGTCAGGAGTGGCACACAAGCCCAGAGGCCAATATTTATCTCCCACTGATTGATTTATTGATTTTTTCAGGTAGAATTTAGAAACCAAATCAACCAAAAAAAAAAAAAAATAGGTTTTCTATGGCCCACTATTTGAGAGAGAGAGATGGCACACCCAGGAGTCAAGACTGGCACACAAGCAGAAAGGGCAATATTAATCTCCCACTGTTTTTTTGTTTTTGTTTTTTTTTTCAGGGAGACTTTAGAAACAAAATAAAATAAAATGATTTTTTCATGAAGAATTTAGAAAGCAAATAAAATAAAATGATTTTTTCAGGGAGATTTTAGAAACAAAAAAAAAATAGGCTTTCTATGGCCCACTGAGTGAGAGATGGCACACACAGGAGTCAGGAGTGGCACACAAGCCCAGAGGCCAATATTTATCTCCCACTGATTGATTTATTGATTTTTTCAGGTAGAATTTAGAACCCAAATCAACCAAAAAAATAAATAGGCTTTCTATGGCCCACTGAGTGAAAGATGGCACACACAGGAGTCAGGAGTGGCACACAAGCCCAGAGGCCAATATTTATCTCCCACTGATTGATTTATTGATTTTTTCAGGTAGAATTTAGAACCCAAATCAACCAAAAAAATAAATAGGCTTTCTATGGCCCACTGAGTGAGAGATGGCACACACAGGGATGGCACTCTAGCAGAAATGTCAATCTTAAATTCCCACAAAAAAAAAAAAAAAAACAGGGACTGTCCTACAATTACTATCTCCCTGCAGTAATCTCAGCCAGGTATGGCAGGCAGCAATAAGGAGTGGACTGATGCACAAATTAAATAAAAAGTGTGGACAAACAAAAAAGATAGCTGTGCAGAAAGGAAGGAACAAGAGGATTTGTGCTTTGAAAAAAGCAGTTGGTTTGCACAGCGGCGTACACACAGCAATGCAGCTATCAGGGAGCCTTCTAGGGCAGCCCAATGAGCTACAGCGCTGAGGAAAAAAAAAAAAAAGGAGCTTCCACTGTCCCTGCACACTGAAGGTGGTGTTGGGCAGTGGAAATCGCTACAGCACATGCGGTTTGGGGGTTAATGGACCCTGCCTAACGCTATCCCTGCTTCTGACGAAGCGGCAGCAACCTCTCCCTAAGCTCAGATCAGCAGCAGTAAGATGGCGGTCGGCGGGAACTTTTGAAAATGAACGACCCGTTTCGCTCAACCCTAATAATCAGTCAAAATCAACAAAACTGCAAATGGCTGTGTTTTATTTTTCTCACACCTGAAATAGAACAACACTAATTATTGCAAACTTAGTGAGATCATCTTCAAAACGGAGGACTGGGAGTCATGGTTATTTTTTCAGGAGCGAACACAGAAATCATGACACATGAGAAAAAAACTCAAAATGGATTTCACCTCACTTGGATCTCCTAATGTACTCTTTTATTTTTATAAAGGTACAAGGGAATATACCAAAATCACAGGTGCTTGTTATAAGTGTCTGATTGCCAAAGTCCAACAGGATCACAAAAATGAGGGTCACAAACTTCTGATTTTAATTCATTGGCTGTCTAGCAAATTGGTTACTGGCCTTCTCTCATCACTGGTCCCTTAGCAATTTGGTGGTTCATGATACTTCTGTGAAATATGGTACAATACACAATAATGGGTCAGGTAGACGCTGTTTTCAATAAGTATCTCATGGTCCCTCGCAGACTAGCCCACCAGAGCATTGAGAAACTTTTGGCTGACTCAGGCACTGACTTAATGATGGACTCCTAATTCAGCTAGACCCCCAGAAACCCAGCAAAAGTTGGAAGTCACTTTGGCGCAATCACCACTAGGGACTACAACTTATTTGATTATCAACAAATAACCTGTTGATCATATTGATTATTTGTCCTACTCCAAGTTGATGGTATCAGTAATGGTCACTGTCAAGTGGTGTGACTACAATAGGTGCAGGGGTTACAATCGCACCAATGCCCTGATGTCTATGAGGCTTATATAAAGAGACCAAGGCTATTTAAGACTTGCAATAATTGGGGGCCCTGTTGGAGCTTTTGCATTGGGGTCTATTAGCTTCCAGTTACATATCTGGTCATGGTACTGTTCGTCTCTTACAGCTCCTTCCTCTTCAGTTCCTTCAACCCCAGTGGTGGCACTGTGATTCGTGGCAACCATACTCCTGTACCCCAATGGCTTCTTCATCGGTTTATCATATGGTATTCGGCCAAGTGACATATTTGAAGCACATTTCTTCAGATTCTTCTGAAGCTATACTTCTCGTATTTCTCAGAACCATCAAGGGACATCCCCAAATGTATATGAACTGACAAAAACGTCCAGCTTGGGGTTTGGTTTTGATGAGCTACATGTTGGTCCTTGAGTAGGACAAATGCCACTATGTTTTTGGATTGTCTTGTCCAATATATTTTCTTTTTTCTGGATGACAAACTGACCACCACATCTTCTGCAGGACGAGAGCATTCAATCTAGACTCTACTGGAACCTAGGACCCGGAGAACTGTTTACAGAAATTAAAAGGTGAAAAACAGGAAATCCTCCATATTCTGCATCTGGTCTAAATTGGAATTGGACCAAACAAATCCCATTTTGACCTTGGTTCCTGGACTTAAACGGGTTGTTCGAGCAAAATCTATAAGTTTGCAGTCACTCTGTGCTACTGGAGGCTTATAAATTCCCCCAGTGCTCGCACTGTATTCTTTGGGGGTTCACCAGTTTCTAAGCTGGGACCAGTGTGTATGAATGAGTGATACATACTCCCGGCCAGAGCCCATCCAGTAGATGAGGCCTTGCTCCATACACTTGCATAGAGCGAGACCACGCCCTCTATTTGGCCACACCCTCTGGTTGGCCCCTCATTAGTCGGGGCGTGGCCTTGCTCAATTCAAGTGTATTCCCGGATCATAAACTGGTAAATCCCCGCAGTGTTGTGCATGTGCTGGGGGGATTCATAAGTTCTACAGTCATACAGAGTGACTGCAGACTTATCGATTTGGACCGGACAACCCCTTTAAAGACTAGTGAGAGGTCTTAAATGAAGTGATGCTTTGGCCATGACAGTCAACACCATATATAACTTCATCTTTCCATGTAATATATTATGTATGTAAAAGACTCGGAACCTGATTATACCGGTTATTTTTCATTATATTGCATGTTTTATAAAGTAAAGGTCAACGGTCTTTTTATCATAAATTTCTATTAAAACTCAACCAACTGTGTCAGGCCAGTCACAACAAATATCTCCTGATTAAAATCCCTATAAACATGCAAAGTAGTGTCAGATCAGAATTACATCCCCCGAGGTGTAACAGACTGACATTACATATGTAAGAAAGAAACACTCCTGAAATCAACAGATCAAATGCTGCAAATATTCAGACTCAAGATCAGATTCAAGGCATAATGCTATGCCGCCCCTTGTCAACAGTCTGTGCTACCATCTTGGGCTTTGTATGGCACCCCAGAAGTCCGGTTGCCACAGTGGCATTGCCTCCCTCACCGGGGGTGATGTCATGTCTGGAAGCAAGGAGGAGTTCCCTTAGCAGGTAACGCCAGCATCCAACACCTTTCCTTACTCCAGACCAGAAGGGGGAGCTCTAACACCCGGTTTCAGGGGAGCTTCCCTATAAGTTCTGGCCTGGAGGCAGGGTTAGTCAGTTAGTCTGAGTGAGAGAGGAGAGAAGTCGAGGAGAACCTGGGGAGTGGAGCTGTAACCAAGCTCACCCTGGACCAGAGCGCTTACAAAAAGGATGCCAGAAACATCGGCTGTGTGGGTGCTGTACGCCCCGACAGCCGAATCTGGAGTGCAGGGAACTGCAAGCTCCCTGGCTCCCACCACCACCCGAAGGCACCAAAGATGACCAAGAGCCCAAGGTTGCAAGTGAAAAGGCAGTGCTCATGATAGGTTCACGCTGTCTGCCATACAGGTTAGAAGCAACATGCAGGAGAGGAACTTGAACAGAGCTTAAAGCAGCAAGGACCTAAGAGAGCAGCACAGTAGGTAGGTCTCCAAATTCACCTGGCTAGGTGAATAGTAAGTTGCTTCCAGGCTGCCCGTACTCCATCATCACCTGTTACCCGTGCCCTGGACTGCACCTGCAACTAACAAGTAAAGGTAAAGAAAACTGCAGTCCTTGTGTCCTCCAGTCATTTCCCGCACCCTCAGTCATGCACCCCAATGTTCACGATCCCTTGCCAACTATACCGGTAGCCCTGGGGGTCCGCACCACCTGTGGGGAGCAGAACTATCCCAGCTGCATCACCATCGGCCCCAGAGGTCTCCTTAAGCAGTGTTGGCCACTCATTGCCGAACACTACAGGTGGCGTCACGTTAAATCCCCTACAAACTTTTCTTCATCATTTTTATTGGAGGCGCAGGGCCACAGACCGGGTCACTGCTGCTGTGACAACCCCCCTGAAGACCTGTCCGACCCATCCGAGTACCCCACGGCTCTAGCGGGCACTCCATGTGTCTGGTATTGCAGCTTATGCTTAATTACTTAACGGGTTATTCCCACAATTGTCATATTTTTCACAAAAAAAACAAGCAGACAAACTCAACAAAGAGTTTCTTTCTTGTACTTTTGTGTCTTTTTTTATTTTGATCTGGACCTCTGCATATCTAACACTAGATACACAGAGGGGCAAAATATACATGGGGGGTCCTCTTATTTGCTAATACTACATTTCCCAGTAGCACACTGCTCCTGCTCAGTGCTGCAGGCCCCTTCAACTACTTTTCTATGATAGATCACTGTGTACCTTTTTTACCATTTTTTTTCGTATTTATTATGATCCTTCAGTATGTTTCTTGGCCAATTTGGATTTATAAAGATGATACAAATTCAATGAAATGAATGGTGGTTCGTGGAAATCAAACTGCATATGGAGGCACAGTAGAGCTGAGGGCAGCACTGCTCACAGTAGACTTGCTTTAATATATATACTGTATATATATATATATATATATATATATATATATTGTGATAAAGCCACTGGTAATGTAATAGAGCGGAGATACAATATGTTTCACTGAGCTTAATGGCATCAGTGATATGAAACCAGAGTGTTTTCCTCCAGCACACTACGTGTTGTGAGAGTTAGGTTAAAGTTGCATAATGGGCAGGTTTTAGTGGACCTTCATAGAGCAGGAGGGAGAAGGTCCACATGCTGCTCAGTGTTTCTGCTGGATGGCAGGCTGTATAGTCACATCATGTAACAATGTAGCCTGCCATCTAGATGTAGCACAGCTGGATCCATTGAGGGAAAATTGATTATTTTTTTCTCGGTGGATAAGTGAGGAATATTGTGGTTTATTATTTTAATTCTGCTACAGGATACTTTATTCTGGGTGTGTGTTTTTTTACAATATAACTATAAGATTAACCTCTTGACTTGATGTCACTGGATAATACAAAGGTGACATCAACAGCACAAATATGAACCACATTTGCCACCACCACAGGGAAAGTAGGAAGAGGAGGGCAAAGCGACAGAATTGGTGCATCTAATAGATGTAGCTTTTTGGGGGCAGCTGCAGGCTGCTATTTATAGGCTGAAAGGGGACAATATCATAGCCCCTTGCCAGCTTGGGAATTCCAGCCCCCAGCTGTCTGCTTTAGTTTGGCCGGTTGTTGAAAATAGGCAGACCCCATTCTATTTTTTTAAATTATTATTCAAAATATGGCGTAGGGACCCCTCTATTCTTGATAACCAGTCTTGCTAACACTGACAGCTGAGTGTTGCATCCTGCAGCTGTCAGTTTTGCCTAGCTGCTTATAAAAAATAAAGGGGAACCCCACATAATTTTTAAAAATATTTATTTATAGTACTGATGAATACTCCCATCAGCCGCCATACACTCTTGCTGGTAACAGTTGAATACTACTCTCAACATTGTCTTCTGATAGTGCTGATCAGAGTGCGAGCAGGGGACAGTGATGTGAGCTGTCTACTTCAGCACCCAGTGCCAGGGAACAGCACAACCAGTAGGACTAATTTCTAGACTCATGTACATGCCTCACTGATGACACAGGGATGCCATCCGTCTGTCATCAGTGTGCACATGTGCGGGACGTTTTGCGGCTCATGCTGCTACCAGAAACACAGATCTCTGAACAAATCCTAAGTGAACTTGAATATTTCCTGAACTTCGGCTGACTTTTTACAATTATTAGGAAAAAAAAGCTCAGGAATCCGAACACAAATCTTTATATGCCAAAGTTCGCTCATCTCTAATAATTAGCACAGTGCTTGTGTAGCTTACTGTACATGTATTTTATCACATACTAAATTATTTTTTTTTTAAAACAGCGTGGGATTCCCTGACATATTATTAACCAGCCGAGGGAAAGTGGACAGCTGGGGGCAGATGTTTATAGCCTGGGAAGGGGGTAATACATATGGAGCTTCCCAATCTATTAATAACAACTGACACTTGTATACCAAGCTTTTCCTGGTTATTAAAATGGGGACCCCTCAAAAAATGACATAGGGCCCCTCTATAATTAATAACCAGGAAAGGCAAGACAGACAGCTGTGGGCTGATGTTAGTAGCCTAGGAAGGGGCCATGGATATTGGCCCCATCCCAGACTAAAAACATCAGCTCTCATCTGCCCCAGAAATGGCACAACTATAAGAGATTGGAAGCAGCACATTATTCAGAGTGAAAAAGCTTCTATTTAATGGCCCAACATGGCGATGCTTATGTCCATTAGGGAGAACCTTTCACATCCAAACACAGACTCAGTGTGAACAGGTGCTGAACCCAGAGTCGCCAACTCGTATATAGTTAAGTAAATAAGGCAGCACACTGCAGCGCTAAAACATGCAAACTTGAAAACACGAAATTTGAACTGCATCTCTGAGATGCCGTAAAGGGGCTACCAGGTACACATAAAATTGGCCATTTTTATGCGCTAAAAGCTCTCATTTTTCATATTTCTAGTGCAGTAATGCAGTTCAAATTTCGTGTTTTCAAGTTTGTATGTTCTAGCGCTGCAGTGTGCTGCCTTATTTACTTAACTATATACGAGTTGGCGACTCTAGGTTCAGCACCTGTTCACACTGAGTCTGTGTTTGGATGTGCAGGTCAGGTTTTTGAAATGTATTCTCTAGCCTTCTGATCGTGCACTCCGCCTCCTAGCCTACAGGTGTTTTAATTACAGCAGGTCCAGTACCCCTCCACAGAGAGAGAGAATTCTAGTCTAAGAAGAGGTTTCACATGCACCCATTCAGATGGAGACGTTTATTCTCAGCGAGGTAAGGCAAGCGTAGGACCTGGTATAAGAGAGATGCCGTAAAGTGGCCACCAGATACACATAAAATTGGCCATTTTTATGCGCTAAAAGCTCTCATTTTTCATATTTCTAGTGCAGTAATGCAGTTCAAATTTCGTGTTTGCATGTTTTAGCGCTGCAGTGTGCTGCCTTATTTACTTAAAAATCTGATTGTACTCACATGAAAAGCGCATGACACTTGTCCCACTTTTCTGGACTGAAATCGGAACTTTTTTCACAGTGATGGGTACGAGCCCTAAGCTGAGCTCTTCTCTGCATATCAGATGTGAATGCCACAACTGTACAGACGAGTTATTCTCTCTTATATGCAAGTGTGCGTAAAAAAAAAAAGGAAAATGATCTGGCTGCAGTTGTGCCATCAGTCTCTGATTCCTGCAGCCTGTAGTTTGGGTGGCACGAGTCAGGTGATGGGTTCCTTTTCAGGGGGTTGTGCAAAATTACAAAAACTTTTTCATTTTCTTTTAAGAACAGCAGCAGACCTGTCTAGAATCCATTTCGTTTTTACAGTTCAGGTTTATTAAAGTGACTAGAGCTGAGCTGCAATATCACACACAACCTGTGAACAACTGTGGCGTTGTTTTGGGGGAAAAATAAAACTTGCCATATTGTAAGAAAAACCTATGTACCTCCTTCAAGTTGCACCTACTGTTTATTTTCTATGTAAATGTATGGAAGTTCAAATGTTACTTTTTTCTTCTTTTTTTTTTTTTAAATCAAACCTAAATAGTTAATACTTTCCGGAAGAAAGCGCCCGTTGGAGGTGAATAAAAAAAAAATACTGAATCTTTTGCATATATTTGCCTACATTTCCATTATATTATTGAAATATGTAACCAATTGTAAAACCAAGAGAAAAAAATCCTCAGCAAGTATAACTGCATAAAGCGATGTGAACGTTTCCTCCACGCTCTCTCATTGTTTGTGTGTACTCACTAGAGTATAACATGTAATCTCCGCTGTAATCTGCATAGCGGCCGCCGTAACCTTTAGTTCAGGGGCTGATTCCATGATATAGAAGCCTGATGGTACGAGCCACATTATCTAAATTATACTCCTGCGAAAGCTAAAATAACTTGTTACAGATGCCCTGAAGAATAGAGGTAAATACTGCGACCCCCGTGCCCAGAAGGAGAGGGAACAAGACTCTCATGGTCTGGAAGTAACATGTATAATTAATAGAAACTACTTCACAGATAGATAAGAGATCGATACAATATAGATAGATAGATAGATAGATAATAGATAGATAGATAATAGATAGATAGATATTAGATAGATAGATAGATAATAGATAGATATTAGATAGATAGATAATAGATAGATAGATATTAGATAGATAGTTATATACAGTAGATGATAGATAGATAGATAGTTATATAGATAATAGATGATAGACAGATGATAGATAGATAGATAGATAGATGATAGTTGGATGATAGATAGATAGATAGATAGATAGATAGATTTATCAGTCATTGAACAGGAGGAGGAAGTGAGCTGTGACATCTCCTATTGTGAATGATGGATCCTGTGCTAGCTATGAAGCTCAGTATGAAGCATTATTTCACACAGTATCCTCCCTCTATAGATTACTCCAGGGATTTCATGTCACACTGTTTCTCCATACTTTGCCACAACCCAACTTTAACTCTAACTTTAAGATATTCCTGATCTACAAGTCTACTTGCTCAGCGCTTCTGCATCCTATTACTTACACTACTGGCACCTTCGATCTACCGCTCAGAATTCTTCACTAGTCCCTATCTCTCAGTCCTGCTAAGGCCAATCTTCTTCTGTGTTACAAGCTCACAGTCTCGTGGCTAGGCGTTTTCACCTAGTACCCATCTCCGGAAGGCCACTCTGTCTCTTTGTCACTTTTTCTTAGCATCAACTATCCCTCATTCTTCAGTCTCCTCTCACTCAGGGTCACTCTTTATGCAGCTATCTCCTAATTTACAGAAAAGCAGTCGCTTTCCCTAAAACTAACCCTTCCCACTTCAGACTGGTCCCAAACATGAACTATAATTTAACCTATTGGCCGCTATCTACATCTTATGGATCGCCCCCAAGGGCAGCGGGGTACTCGGTACCGGGTCCTTCGGTTCACAGGGGGATGTCACGGTGGCTGACCTGGTCCGTGGCCCTGGGATGTCTGTTGTAAAAGGGAAAGGTCTTTAAAGGGGAATGTTCGTGACTCCACCTGTGGTATTCAGTCAGGGTGACCGACGCTGCTTTAAGGGGTCCACTGGGGTGATGTTATGGCAGCTAGATGGTATACCTTCCCACAGGTGAAGTATATCCCCAGGACTTCCCGGTGTGTAGATGGTGGATGGTGAGAGGCGCAGTGAAGAACGAGGACACAAGGTCTCTTTACCTTTTACTGAAGGCTTCAGCATCCACAGTCCAAAGCACAGATCACAGGGCAGGCAGAGTCCGGCCGGTTTGGAGGCAAGTCCAGAGTCCCCTTATCCAGGTGGAAATCAGTAGCCTTCCTCTAGCGCCCGACTGTTGTAGTACCTTACTGCTAAGCCTCTCATAAGGTCCTCACAGATGTTGTAGATGTTATTGATGCTATCTCTCTCTTTCTCTGTCACCTAGATGGATAGGACAACCCATATGACCGGTGGCTTGAGGCTTTTTACAGGGACTCTATCATGCCCCGGCCTCTTGTGGGTGCCACCTTGCCTCCTGAGTATGGGGCGGATCAGTAACTTGCAATTAGCGGTCCTGCCGGTCTCTGGAGCAAGGCATAAAGGACTGTTGCTCCCTCGGTGTTCCGGCTACCAGGATGCTGCTCCTCAGAAGGAGGCAGCCTGTGCAGGGCAGAACTCCTTCTGGTATCCACTCATTTTGCTATGACTTCTTCTCACTCTCTACAATACAGTTCTCTGTTCGTGTCCTTTCTTAGGAACTGCCGCACGTGGGGCAGGCGCAGCTCCGTGTCCTTCTGTCTAGGCCTCTGACAGGCTCCCACCCCTGTCAGGGACCAACTACCTGAGCAAAGCTCAGCCAGCAACTGCCTAACTTCCTCTCCAGGCCACCAGTTTTACCTAAGTGTGAAGAGTGCCCTAATAAATAGGGGCATAGTTCCCCCTGGTGGACTGGAGTATAAAATGTTTTTGTATGTTTGTGTTACCTGTTAAAGAGATCTCCTTCATTGCCCTCAAACGTAACATCATTCCCCCTAGAGGAGAACGATATTACTGCAACGACCTGGACCCTGGGGCACTGCACTTACACTACCTATCCTATAACACTATACCGTAGGCTAAGGACACACGTTGCAGAATTGCCGTGGAAATTTCCACTGCAATTACGCAACTCCTGCCACGGGTATATCGCATGCGGAATTAGCATGCATATTCCTGCTAAACACTAGCGTTTTGCAAGCATAATTAGCTTGCAGAATGCTAGCGTTTTCCAAGCGATCTGTAGCATCACTTGGAAAAGTGATTGACAGGTTGGTCACAACATAATGTTTGACAAGCGTGACCAACTTTTAACTATTAAAATGCCTATGCAGCATCAATAGTAAAAACATATAATGTTAAAAATAATTAAAAAAAATAAAAAATGGTAATTCTCACCTTCCGACGGCCCCTGATCTCCTCAGCGGTGCACTCGGCGGCTTCCGTTCCCCTGGATGCAGTGTGCGAAGGACCTGGGATGACGTCATGTCATCATGTGTGGAATCCCTGCGATTCTGCAAAGTAATGAACATGCTGCGTTTTTTTACGGAATGCATTTCCACTCAGGAAAAAAACGCAGCATGTGCATACAAAATGCCGATTGCATTTTTTTAATAGGATGCTTAATGTGAGCGTTTTTTTGGAGGTTTTATCGCGTTTTCAGAGCGAAAAAACGCGAAAATAACATGCAAAATCCGGAACGTGTGCACACAGCCTTACACTGTACTATCAATGCTTACCCTACATTACTATACACAGTAGTAAATTACATTAACACATCTTACATTACTAACGTTACCTCGTGTCCCCCATTGATGACAGATAAACTAGTTACAAACTCCAGAAAGAAAGTCACAGCGAGCTCACTGACAGATTCTCGGGGTGCTTACACATCACGTTCTGTGTCTCCATAGGGCATATGTCCAAAATCCCCCTCAAAAAGGGGGTCCGGAAACATGCGCCGATGGGCCAATAGACTGTAATGGGGACGGCAGAGGGAACGTAAGCTCTGCCATGCACTTTTTTCGGGAGTGTACACCTACAGGGGGCAGAATAGTACATCTGAGTGGCCACCTCCTGTAGGCATAGACTCCCGAAAAGGTGCACCTCAGAGCTCACATTCGCACTGCCGTCACCATTACAGTCTATGGCAGTGTTCCCCAAGTCCGGTCCTCAAGAGCCACCAACAGGTCATGTTTTCAGGATTTCCTTAGTATTGCTCAGGTGATTGAATGCTTGCCTGTCCAGGTGATGCAATTATCACCTGTGAAATACTAAGGAAATCCTGAAAACATGACCTGTTGGTGGCTCTTGAGGACCGGACTTGGGGAACACTGGTCTATGGCATGCATCAGGACCATGTTTTGCCGGAGATTTTGGACGTATACCCAACGGGGACCTTTATTCTGCAGCCAACAATAGTGCAACACAGATACAGACTGGGCAAAAAAAAAATGAATGAATGAAAACCAAATGGAAAAATGAATTTTTGCCCAAAATACAAGCATGTAAGTAAGAAAAAAAGTTGTCCCCCGAAAATGGAGATTTTTATGAGGATCAGTTATGAAGAGTAACGCCAGTGATACGTTTCTGTGAAGGTACATGGTGGCTCGGCTCCGTAGGTGGGGTCATGTTTGCATTCTGCAGTTGGGTTTGCAGTCGGATAAGTATCTTGTACTTCACTTACACAAACAGAGTCACATTCCACAATGCATGATCCGATTCATGTAAAGACTGGAAATCTTGTGTAACGCTACTCACCCAATGAGAACGGATGCTTATGTCACATAATGGTTGATTCATTAGGTTAAAGCCATGCCAAGCATTGTACCTGGTGCCAACCAGTGGGTAGAACATTCCTCAGCAATGTCCCAGAACAGCGATCCCCGGCCGGGCATCCTCGGTACAGAGCTGAGATCATCCTCTCTGATGGATCTGCGGGAGGAAAAGGTGAATGGATGAGTCAGGTCACTGTCATCCGGAACAAATTATCGGCCTCACCTCAATGAAATGCTCATATCTTCTGTGCAACAGTAGAGTACAGCTGCTGGAAAACTACAACTCTCAGCATTCCCTGACTAGAGAACTCAACCGGTGGAGAAACAGAATCAGTTTTGGAGGCATTTTCCTCACACTACCGTTCTTTTACACCTTATTGCGCTTGGAAGAAAAAAAACAAGTAGGAAATAAACAAGAAATTCATTGTTTTTTCTTTTACAAACTTTATTTTTGGTGCACTTTTTTCATACATACTGAAGTCTATAAAATAAACTCCATTCCTAGTGCATGCTTAGTTTAAAAAAAAAATAGCCCAAAATGCTAAAAACTTACAAATACAAGTGTATGGAGAGCGAAACCTCACTCACTGGCCGAGGGTATGTGTGTGCACGAGGGGGGATTCATAAGTCTGCAGTCAAACAGAATGGCTACAGACTTAAGGTACCGTCACACATAACGATTTAGTTAACGATATCGTTGCTTTTTGTGACGCAGCAACGATATCGTTAACTAAATCGTTATGCGTGACAGCGACCAACGATCAGGCCCCTGCTGGGAGATCGTTGGTCGCTGCGAATGATCAGGACCGTTATTTGGTCGCTGATCACCCGCTGTCATCACTGGATCGGCGTGCGTGACGCCGATCCAGCGATGTGTTCACTGGTAACCAGGGTAAACATCGGGTTACTAAGCGCAGGGCCGCGCTTAGTAACCCGATGTTTACCCTGGTTACCATTGTAAATGTAAAAAAAAAAAAAAACACATACTCACATTCCGATGTCTGTCACGTCCCCCGGCGTCAGCTTCCCTGCACTGTGTCAGCGCCGGGCGGCCGTAAAGCAGAGCACAGCGGTGACATCAACGCTCTGCTTTACGGCCGGCGCTTACACAGTGCAGGGAAGCTGACGCCGGGGGACGTGACAGACATTGGAATGTGAGTATGTGTTTTTTTTTGTTTACATTTACAATGGTAACCAGGGTAAACATTGGGTTACTAAGCGCGGCCCTGTCCTTAGTAACCCGATGTTTACCCTGGTTACCCGGGGACTTCGGCATTGTTGGTCGCTGGAGAGCTGTCTGTGTGACAGCTCTCCAGCGACCACACAACGACTTACCAACGATCATGGCCAGGTCGTATCGCTGGTCGTGATCGTTGGTAAATCATTTAGTGTAACAGTACCTTTATTGTTTTGACCAGACAACCCCTTTAAGTCCATAGCTATGCGGCAAGTACACCCCACTTGTGAGTGATGCCTCTTAGCCATATAGTCCCCATACAATACCTCCTTATTCCTATTGTTTTTATTTGATGAAGTAAACAGCCATTATTTCCTCTATTGTTTAACTGCAATTTGTAAATACTGATTGTTTTCCTTCCCGTAATGTTTTATTTCGTAACTATATGTTTTGACTAGGGATGAGAGGCCCTGTGGATGTTTGGGTTCGGCCGAACTTTAGTCCAAAGTTCGGCTCGGGAACAAGTACTTGACCCCGAACCTAAACCCCACATAAGTCAATGGGGACCTGAACTTTGTTGCTGTAAAATGGCTTTAAAATGGTTGTAGTAAAGCCTAGGGGGCTGAAAAAGGAAGCAAAATGAGGGTAAGAGCAGGACAATTTCCCTGAAAACAAAGGTGAAAAGGGAAATTCCTTAAAATAACAGAATAAAAAATTATAAACTTGAACCAGGAGGCAGAGGTCCAAGTGGGGAAGTGGAGTAATGCTTTTTGTGTGTAGTTTACTGTACTTGTTAATAAATAAATGAATGAAAAAGTGTTGTGCGGTCCCCCTTATTTTTAATAACCAGTCAAGGGAAAGCACACAGCTGTGAGTTGGTCTTATTATGCTGGGAAGGGGCCAATATCCATGGACTGTACTAGTCTATTAATATCAACCCCCAGGTGTCTACTTTGCCTTTGCTGGTTATTAAAAATGGGGAGACCCCAAAAAAGGGACATGGGGTCCTCCCTATCTATAATATAACGCTGGGAGCGTCACTCTGTCCAAAGCCTCTATAGACTGCGCAAGCGCAAGCGCCGGCGCAGTCTGGGCCTCACAGAGCGACGCTCCCGGGAGATCGCGGTATGCGTAAGCACTGAACGCATACCGCGATCTCCACCGGAGAGTCAGGGACCGCCAGGAGGGAGGGTAAGTATACTCACCTTTCCCGGTTCCAGCGCTGCTTGCGGCTCCGTCTCCCGGCTCCTCTGCTCCCGGCTCCGGAGGGCGCGGACTGCGCAGGCGCCGATTCCTGCTGCCGGAATCGGCGCCTGCGCAGTCCGCGCTTTCCGGCGCCATTTTCTTGAAGACACACTCCGGCTCCACTGCAGGTGTGTCTTCAAGAAAATGGCGCCGGAAAGCGCGGACTGCGCAGGCGCCGATTCCTGCTGCCGGAATCGGCGCCTGCGCAGTCCCCGCTTTCCGGCGCCATTTTCTTGAAGACATACCTGCAGTGGAGCCGGACGATAGGTGAGTATGGTATTTTTTTTTTTTTTATATGGCAGCAGCATTCGGGGGCATACACACTGGAGCGGGGGGCATATAATACAATGGTGCCGCAGGATGGCAGCAGCACATGACAGAACGGGCGCAGGATGGCCGCAGCACATGACAGAACGGGCGCAGGATGGCAGCAGCACATGACAGAACGGGCGCAGGATGGCAGCTGCACATGACAGAACGGGCGCAGGATGGCAGCAGCACATGACAGAACGGGCGCAGGATGGCCGCAGCACATGACAGAACGGGCGCAGGATGGCAGCAGCACATGACAGAACGGGCGCAGGATGGCAGCAGCACATGACAGAACGGGCGGAGGATGGCAGCAGCACATGACAGAACGGGCGCAGGATGGCAGCAGCACATGACAGAACGGGCGCAGGATGGCAGCAGCACATGACAGAACGGGCGCAGGATGGCAGCAGCACATGACAGAACGGGCGCAGGATGGCAGCAGCACATGACAGAACGGGCGCAGGATGGCAGCAGCACATGACAGAACGGGCGCAGGATGGCAGCAGCACATGACAGAACGGGCGCAGGATGGCAGCAGCACATGTCAGAACGGGCGCAGGATGGCCGCAGCACATGACAGAACGGGCGCAGGATGGCAGCAGCACATGACAGAACGGGCGCAGGATGGCCGCAACACATGACAGAACGGGCGCAGGATGGCAGCAGCACATGACAGAACGGGCACAGGATGGCCGCAGCACATGACAGAACGGGCGCAGGATGGCAGCAGCACATGACAGAACGGGCGAAGGATGGCAGCAGCACATGATAGAACGGGCGAAGGATGGCAGCAGCACATGACAGAACGGGCGCAGGATGGCAGCAGCACATGACAGAACGGGCGCAGGATGGCAGCAGCACATGACAGAACGGGCGCAGGATGGGAGCAGCACATGACAGAACGGGCGCAGGATGGCAGCAGCACATGACAGAACGGGCGCAGGATGGCAGTAGCACATGACAGAACGGGCGCAGGATGGCAGCAGCACATGACATAACGGGCGCAGGATGGCAGCAGCACATGACAGAACGGGCGCAGGATGGCAGCAGCACATGACAGAACGGGCGCAGGATGGCAGCAGCACATGACAGAACGGGCGCAGGATGGCAGCAGCAAATGACAGAACGGGGACGCAGGATGGGAGCAGCAAATGACAGAACGGGCGCAGGATGGGAGCAGCAAATGACAGGATGGGAGCAGCAAATGACAGAATGGAGGCGCAGGATGGGAGCAGCACATGACAGAACGGGGGCGCAGGATGGGAGCAGCACATGACAGGATGGGGGCACAGGATGGAGCAGCACATACCAGGATGGAGACCATATACCAATATAAATGCTCGCCACCCGGGCGTAGAACGGGTTCAATAGCTAGTTTTTAATAACCAGCTAAGTGAAAGTAGACAGCTGTTGGCTTATATTAGGCCGGCGTCACACTTGCGAGTTTTACGGACGTAAGAGCGCAGAATCTACGTCCGTAAAACTCGCAAAAAATACGGCACAATTATTCTCTATGCCCCTGCTCCTATTTGCCGTATTTTACTGATCAGTATTATACGGCTTTCTACGGCCGTACAAAATCGCAGCATGCTGCGTTTGTCACCGTACTGCGCAAGAAATACGCCAATGAAAGTCTATGGAAGCGTGAAAAATACGGATTACACACGGACAAGCAGTGTGACTTGCGAGAAATACGCAGCGCTGTTAGAGAGAAAAGCCGGCAATTCAGTGCGGTGTACAGTAAAATCACACTGACAGCTTACAGTAGAATAGGTAGAATAAATGTGTACACATAGAATAGGTATATATATATATATATATATATGTCAGTGAGACACATATATGTATATATATTAATATTTATTCCAGCGCTATACAGCTTGAAAGCCGGTAATTCAATTACCGGCTTTTTCTTTCTCCTTCCTAAAACCCGACATGATTTGAGACATGGTTTACATACAGTAAACCATGTCTTCTCTCCATTTTTTTTGCAGATTCCACACTACTAATGTCAGTAGTGTGTATCTGCAAAATTTGGCCGTTCTAGCTCTTAAAATAAAGGGTTAAATGGCGGAAAAAATTGGCGTGAGCTCCCGCACAATTTTCTCCGCTAGAGTAGTAAAGCCAGTGACTGAGGGCAGATATTAATAGCCTGGAGAGGGTCCACGGTTATTGGCCCCCCCCTGGCTAAAAACATCTGCCCCCAGCCACCCCAGAAAAGGCACATCTGGAAGATGCGCCTATTCTGGCACTTGGCCACTCTCTTCCCATTCCCGTGTAGCGGTGGGATATGGGGTAATGAAGGGTTAATGCCACCTTGCTATTGTAAGGTGACATTAAGCCTAATTAATAATGGAGAGGCGTCAATTATGACACCTATCCATTATTAATCCAATTGTAGTGAAGGGTTAAATAAAACACAAACACATTATTTAAAATTATTTTAATGAAATAAAAACAATGGTTGTTGCAGTATTTTATTCAACGCCCAATCCAGTCACTGAAGACCCTTGTTCTGTGAGCCAGGGAGCTTTCTAGGTAATTTCCCACGATCTATGAACAGCCAGCAGAGGGCGCCTCACCGCAAATGAAGCTAAATATAGATCATTGATCTATTTTTAGCCTCATTCCCTGGGGTTTTGCAGCGAGGAGCAGCCTGCATTAGCACAGCTCCTTGCTGCAAAATGTTTTAACCCCTTCAGAAGGATTTACATCGTTGGACGTTACAGATCTGCGGAGGGTAAGTATATTGTTGGTTTATTATGTTTTTTTACTCACAGAACGAGGGTCTTCAGTGACTGGATTGGGCGTTGAATAAAATACTGCAACAACCATTGTTTTTATTTCATTAAAATAATTTTAAATAATGTGTTTGTGTTTTATTTAACCCTTCACTACAATTGGATTAATAATGGATAGGTGTCATAATTGACGCCTCTCCATTATTAATTAGGCTTAATGTCACCTTACAATAGCAAGGTGGCATTAACCCTTCATTACCCCATATCCCACCGCTACACGGGAATGGGAAGAGAGTGGCCAAGTGCCAGAATAGGCGCATCTTCCAGATGTGCCTTTTCTGGGGTGGCTGGGGGCAGATGTTTTTAGCCAGGGGGGGGGCCAATAACCGTGGACCCTCTCCAGGCTATTAATATCTGCCCTCAGTCACTGGCTTTACTACTCTGGCGGAGAAAATTGCGCGGGAGCCCACGCCAATTTTTTTCCGCCATTTAACCCTTTATTTTAAGAGCTAGAACGGCCAAATTTTGCAGATACACACTACTGACATTAGTAGTGTGGAATCTGCAAAAAAAATGGAGAGAAGACATGGTTTACTGTATGTAAACCATGTCTCAAATCATGTCGGGTTTTAGGAAGGAGAAGGAAAAAGCCGGTAATTGAATTACCGGCTTTCAAGCTGTCTAGCGCTGGAATAAATATTAATATATATACATATATGTGTCTCACTGACATATATATATACCTATTCTATGTGTACACATTTATTCTACCTATTCTACTGTAAGCTGTCAGTGTGATTTTACTGTACACCGCACTGAATTACCGGCTTTTCTCTCTAATATATGTGTCTACTGACACATATATATATATATATATATATATATATATATAGACAGTATATATATATTTTCTTTTCTTTTTGGGACACATGGATCACTTCTATAGCGGTATGTTGGTTTTGCTAGCCTGCGAGAAAACCACGCAGTACGGATGCCATACGGATTACATACGGAGGATGCCATGCGCAAAAAACGCTGACACACCCTGCCTACGGAGGAGCTACGGACCACTTTTTTCGGGACTTTTCAGCGTATTACGGCCGTAATATACGGACCGTATTGTTTTACGCTGTGTGTGACGCCGGCCTTAGTAGGCTGGTAAAGTCCATGGATTTTGGCACCTCTCCAGCCTAATAAGACCAGCCCTCAGCTGCCCCAGAAATGGTGGATCCATTAGAATCCTGGCACTTAGCCTCAGCTCTTCCCAATTGCCCTGGTGTGTTTGCAATCAGGGTTACAGTTTTTGGGGTTGATGTCAGCTGTGCAATGTCAGCTGGCATCAAGCCAGGGGTTATTAATGGAGAGGCATCTAACAGGCACCCCCATTGCTAACACTGTATTTAAAAATAAAAAGACACACATTACAGTTCGTGTTCGCTCATCCCTAGTTTTGACTTTTTATGGCAACATTAGTTTTCTTTACAATGTTAACAATCCATTCACGTCCAGGTGGGTGCTTCCTTTTTTAAGTACTGGTGGTTTTTCTTAAGTATTTAACCCCCCTCTTCCTGTTATACTGATTGTACTATGTAGTTTATTAGAGTTAGTAGAGCTCGGGGTGAGCACGAAAGGCGTAAAAATAAAAACTATTATGACTTTTCCATTATGGAACTGCTTCCTTCATACAGCAACACGGACTACTCTGAAACATCAATCTTCTTTTTCTACTGAAACTATTTGTATGGCATTTTATTATTCCTTATAGATTGCCATATAACATCTGTCAGCATTGATTTTTAAGTTAGTTTGTGTTTTAATTTACCGCAAGAATAGAAGCAAAAAAATGCATAGAAACAAACCATAAAAAATGTTGCATTTTTCTTAATAATGTTGCTGGTTAGAGGCAGATTCACATACATTTTTTTTGCTTTTTTTAAATATAAAATCTACTTTTTTATGGTGGTTTTTCATTGTCGTTTTTTTCTTGGTAATTCAAATAAAAGCCACAAAAAAAAGAGAATTTACTTAATTATTTTTTTTGGGGACCTGAAAAATGCCCCAAATCTACCCCAAAGCAAAAATAGTAAGATCACACTCGGATCACAGTAAGATGACACTCGGATCACAGTAAGATGACAATTAGATCATAGTTAAGGTACCTTCACACTGAACAACTTAACAACGATATTGCTAGCGATCCGTGACGTTGCAGCGTCCTGGATAGCGATATCGTTGTGTTTGACACGTAGCAGCGATCTGGATCCTGCTGTGACATCGTTGGTCGGAGCAGAAAGGCCAGAACTTTATTTCGTCGCTGGATCTCCCGCAGACATCGCTGAATCGGCGTGTGTGACGCCGATTCAGCGATGTCTTCACTGGTAACCAGGGTAAACATCGGGTTACTAAGCGCAGGGCTGCGCTTAGTAACCCGATGTTTACCCTGGTTACCAGTGTAAATGTAAAAAAAAAACACTACATACTTACATTCCGGTGTCTGTCGCGTCCCCCGGCGTTCTGCTTCCCTGCACTGTCAGCGCCAGCCGGCCGTAAAGCAGAGCACATCGGTGACGTCACCGCTCTGCTTTACGGCTGGCGCTTAGACAGTGCAGGGAAGGTGACAGCGAGGGATGCGACAGACACCGGAATGTAAGTATGTAGTGGTTTTTTTTTTTTACATTTACAATGGTAACCAGGGTAAACATCGTGTTACTAAGCGCGGCCATGCGCTTAGTAACCCGATGATTACCCTGGTTACCAGGGGACTTCGGCATCGTTGGTCACTGGAGAGCTGTCTGTGTGACAGCTCTCCAGCGACCACACAACGACGAAACAGCGACGCTGCAGCGATCGGCATCGTTGCCTATATCGCTGCAGCGTCGCTTAATGTGACGGTACCTTAAGATGACACTCGAATCACAGAAGTATGACACTCGGATCATAGTAACATGACACTCGGATCACAGTAAGATGACACTTGGATCACAGTAAGATGACACTCGGATCACAGTAAGATGACACTCGGATCACAGTAAGATGACACTCGGATCACAGAAGGATGACACTTGGATCACAGTAAGATGACACTTGGATCACAGTAAGATGACACTCGGATCACAGAAGGATGACACTCGGATCACAGTAAGATGACACTCGGATCACAGTAAGATGACACTTGGACCACAGTAAGATGACACTCGGATAACAGTAAGATGACACATCACAGAAGGATGACACTCGGATCACAATAAGATGACACTTGGATCACAGTAAGATGACCCTCGGATCACAGAAGGATGACACTCGGATCACAGTAAGATGACACTCGGATCACAGTAAGATTACACTCGGACCACAGTAAGATGACACTCGGATAACAGTAAGATGACACTTGGATCACAGTAAGATGACACTCGGATCACAGTAACATTACACTCGGATCACAGTAAGATGACACTTGGATCACAGTAAGATGACACTCAGATCACAGTAACATTACACTCGGATCACAGTAAGATGACACTCGGATCACAGTAAGATGACACTCAGATCACAGTAAGATGACACTTGGATCACAGAAGCATGGCACTCGGATAACAGTAAGCTGACACTCGGATCACAGAAGAATGACACTCGGATCACAGTAAGATGACACTCGGACCACAGTAAGATGACACTCGGATCACAGTATGATGACACTTGGATCACAGTAAGATGACACTCGGATCAAATTAACATTACACTCGGATCACAGTAAGATGACACTCGGATCACAGTAAGATGACACTCGGATCACAGAAAGAGGACACTTGGATCACAGTAAGCTGACACTCGGATCACAGAAGGATGACACTTGGATCACAGTAAGATGACACTCGGATCATAGAAGGATGACACTCGGATCACAGTAAGATGACACTCGGATCACAGTAAGATGACACTCGGATCACAGTAAGATGACACTTGGATCACAGTAAGATGACACTCGGATCACAAAAGCATGACACTCGGATCACAGTAAGATGACACTCACAGTAAGATGACACTCGGATCACAGTAAGATGACACTCGGATCACAGTAAGATGACACTCGGATCACAGTAAGATGACACTCGGATCACAGTAAGATGACACTCGGATCACAGTAACATTACACTCGGATCACAGTAAGATGACACTTGGATCACAGTAAGATGACACTTGGATCACAGTAAGATGACACTCGGATCACAGTAACATTACACTCGGATCACAGTAAGATTACACTCGGATCGCAGTAAGATGACACTCAGATCACAGTAACATTACATTCTGATCACAGTAAGATGACACTCGGATCACAGGTAGATGACACTCTGATCACAGTAAGATGACACTCGGATCACAGTAAGATGACACTCGGATCACAGTAGGATGACACTCAGATCACAGTAACATTACATTCTGATCACAGTAAGATGACACTCGGATCACAGGTAGATGACACTCTGATCACAGTAAGATGACACTCGGATCACAGTAAGATGACACTCGGATCACAGTAGGTTGACACTCGGATCACAGTAAGATGACACTCGGATCACAGTAAGATGACACTCGGATCACAGTAAGATGACACTCGGATCACAGTAAGATGACACTCGGATCACAGTAAGATGGGTAGGAGATCACTCGGTGATCTCTGGGTGGATAAATACAGTCCTATAGACAATAAATGGAGTGCTGGTGCCCTTGAATAGATGATAACTCGTTAAGTAAGAAAACCCCCATTAATGCTTATTACATCCCTTCTGCTGGCAGCCCTCTTGTATCTGGCTGAACTGATGTAATGTCTTTAAGTGTATGTAGTCTCTGGTATAATTGCTCTGTCTCTAATAAAACTGGAATACACATACAATTCTTCGGAAATCTCCCTTTTAAATATACGTCAGGTGACACACCCTTGGATTGAGAACAAAGACTCCTTTTGCTGCCAACATGTTCTATTAAAGGGAATGTGTCAGTAAGATCACCGTCTGTATGAACATGTAGGTCATAGGAAGCTAAATAAAATCATACCCTGATATCCGAAATCCGATGTCTTAGATCTCCATTTTTTTTCTCAATATGTAAATTAACTGTTAAGATCTTCTATGGGCCGGACGTAGATCTCCCTGTGAATTTGCCTTCAGAGATTGTTTTCAATGAAAGGAGGTGTAACCAGTATAATATGATCTCCCGACACTACCGTTATCTGTTCTATAGAACGCAGACCTGCAGGTGATTCGCCAGCGTAAGAACAGGATTTCAGAGTCCCGCGCTGGGATGGTGATGTTTTGTGAATGCGATGACGTGTCAGGATCCTGGATTAGGTGAGAATAGGATGTTTTTTAATTGGTTTAAAACATGTGGTGGGACTGTGGAGGCATCATAAAGTATGGAGGGCCCTCATACAATGTGGAGTCTGCTGTGGGGGGCCCCTTCATACATTGGACCTATGTGGGGGGCTATTATACATTGTGGATGCTAAAATGCGGCCATTATTCTGTGTGAGAGCTAATGCGGGGGCCAATTAGCAGTTTGGAGCCTATATTGGGGCCATTATACCACGTGGGGACTACTGTCATGGCAATTATAGTGTGGGAGCTAATGCGGGGCTCATTGTACAGTTTTAAGGCTACTGTGTGAGCAGTTGGAGCGCCCCCAGACACAGGGCCACAGGTTACTCGGTAACCCGCAATCCAGAGCACAGTTAACAGGGCTGTCTGAGACCGGCCGGTCCGAAGGCACATCCAGAGTTCCCTTTGCAGTTGGAAATCGTTGCCCACCACTAGTGCCTGTGTGTTGTAGTGCTTCCCTGCTGAGCATTCGGGATAGTCCTCACAACTTCTATTCTCGTTCTTTCTAATTCGTTCCAGTTCTTTCTAGTTCTCCGTCCCCCAGGTATGTTATGGCTAGGACGCACCCGTTTGACGGGTAGGCTCGGAGTTCTTTCGGGACCCTAGAGACGCCCCTCTCCACGTGTTGCCCCCTATGTCTGCTTAGGTGATGTAAGGTAGACAGCCAACCTATAATTAACTGTCCTGCGGAGTTTGAAGTAAGGCAGAGAGTCAGTTACTTCCTCGGTGTTCTGGCAACAGGCTACGCGCCTCAGTAGGATGTTGCCATTCTCCAGGCACGATTCCTACTGGCTCTCCTTTGTGCTTGATCTCATTTCTCACTGTCCACAATATCCTTCGCTTCGTGTCTCTTTCTTAGGATACCGCCGCGGGTGGTGCAGGTGCGGTTCCGTAACGTTCTGTTCTAGTCGCTAGGTATCTGCCAGGTTCCCAAGCCTGACAGGGACCCCCCTGAATCTTCCCCGCAACACCCCCTGCCACGGGATGTTGCCTGGACAAAACCCAGTCAGCTTCTGACTAACTTCCTATCCAACCCCTAGTTTTACCAGTGTGAGGAGTGGCCCAATAAATAAAGCCTTTTGCTCCCCCTAGTGGCCAGAGTGTGAAGTGTAATGTGTGCTGGTGATACCTGGTCAGATGAACTCCTTTAGTGCCATCAGACGTACCATCACTCCCCTTAGTGGCAGAGCGATACTACTGCAACGACCAGGTCTCTGGGGCGCTGCACAATCATACAGTGAGGAGGGCCTACATACAGTGTGGGAGCCAATGTGGGGACGATTGTACAGTTTGAAGGCTACTGTGGGGGCTATCATACAGTATGGGTGCCTATATACAAAGTGGGAGCTACTGTGGGGGCTGTCATAAACTGTGTTCCATTATACAGTGTTGGAGCAAATGTGAGGGCACAAAATAGACATTAAAATTATGCAGAGGGGCACAGTGGATGCCATTGTTATGTGGAGCGGTAGGAGGATCTCTGCTTTGAACCACACAGCTGGTGCAGTAGCAGGGTCACATACGGCAGCAGTGGCTCAGTATTGGGGTATCAGGTGCAGTAATAGGGACACTGTTATGTTCTGGTGGTTTAGGAGCAACATGGAACGAGCTCTGAAGGAAGTGGTAACTGTACTGACCGCAGTCCCTAAGCTCAACACAACACTAGAAGTAGCCGTGGGATGCTCCTGACACTCCCTAGGCACCTCGTCACAGCCTAAGATCTAACTACCCCTAAAGATAGAAACAGAAAAACTATCTTGCCTCAGAGAAAATCCCCAAAGGATAGATAGCCCCCCACAAGTAATGACTGTGACTGGAGAGGGAAAAGACATACACAGAATGAAACCAGGATGAGCACAGGAGGCCAGTCTAGCTAGATAGATAGGACAGGATGGAATACTGTGCGGTCAGTATAAAACACTACAAAATATCCACACAGAGTTTACAAAAATCTCCACACCTGACTAAAGGTGTGGAGGGTAAATCTGCTTCCCAGAGCTTCCAGCTTAACTGAATTAATTCATACTGACAAGCTGGACAAACATAGAAAGCACAGAACGGATAAGTCCACAACCTGTGGACAGAAAAGAGCAAGCAAGGACTTAGCTTTGCTGAACTGGTCAGGATAACAGGGAAATCCAAAGAGATGTGAATCCAACCAGGAACCATTGACAAGTGGCGCAAGCTGAATGAAAGAGCCAGGCTAAATAGCCGAGCAGAATAGACAATCAGTTTGAAGCAGCTGCTGACAGCTAAATCCAAGGAGCAGCCATACCACTTAAAACCACCGGAGGGAGCCCAAGAGCAGAACTCACAAAAGTGCCACTTACAACCACCGGAGGGAGCCCAAGAGCGGAATTCACAACAGGACACATACAGTAACAGCGGCTCAGTATTGGGGTATCAGGTGCAGTGATAGGGTCACATACGGCAGCAGCAGCTCAGTATTGGGATATCAGGTGCAGTAATAAGGAAACATAGGGCAGCAGCGGCTCAGTATTGGGGTATGAGGGGCAGTAATAGGGACACATTTGGCAGCAGCGGCTCAGTATTGGGGTATCAGGTGCAGTGATAGGGTCACATACGGCAGCAGCAGCTCAGTATTGGGATATCAGGTGCAGTAATAAGGAAACATAGGGCAGCAGCGGCTCAGTATTGGGGTATGAGGGGCAGTAATAGGGACACATATGGCTGCAGCGGCTCAGTATTGGGGTATCAGGTGCAGTAATAGAGACACATTTGGCAGCAGCGGCTCAGTATTGGGATATCAGGTGCATTAATAGGGACACATATGGCAGCAGTGGCTCAGTATTGGGGTATCAGGTGCAGTAATAGAGACACATACGGCAGCAGCAGCTCAGTATTGGGATATCAGGTGCAGTAATAGGGACACATACGGCAGCAGTGGCTCAGTATTGGGGTATCAGGTGCAGTAATAAGGACACATACGGCAGCAGCGGCTCAGTATTGGGGTATCAGGTGCATTAATAGGGACACATACGGCAGCAGTGGCTCAGTATTGGGGTATCAGGTGCAGTAATAAGGACACATACGGCAGCAGCGGCTCAGTATTGGGGTATCAGGTGCATTAATAGGGACACATACGGCAGCAGTGGCTCAGTATTGGGGTATCAGGTGCAGTAATAAGGACACATATGGCAGCAGCGGCTCAGTATTGGGGTATCAGGTGCATTAATAGGGACACATATGGCAGCAGTGGCTCAGTATTGGGATATCAGGGGCAGTAATAGGGACACATACGGCAGCAGCGGCTCAGTATTGGGGTATCAGGGGCAGTAATAGGGACACATACGGCAGCAGAGGCTCAGTATTGTGGTATCAGGTGCAGTAATAGGGACACATACGGCAGCAGCAGCTCAGTATTGGGATATCAGGTGCAGTAATAAGGACACATACGGCAGCAGAAGCTCAGTATTGGGGTATCAGGTGCAGTAATAAGGACACATGCGGCAGCAGCGGCTCAGTATTGGGATATCAGGTGCAGTAACAGGGACACGTACGGCAACAGTGGCTCAGTATTGGGGTATCAGGTGCAATAATAGGGACACATACGGCAGCAGCGGCTCAGTATTGGGGTATCAGGTGCAGTAATAAGGACACACATGGCAGCAGCGGCTCAGTATTGGGGTATCAGGTGCAGTAATAGGGACACATACGGCAGCAGAGGCTCAGTATTGGGGTATCAGGTGCAGTAATAGGACACATACGGCAGCAGAGGCTCAGTATTGGGGTATCAGGTGCAGTAATAGGGTTACATACGGCAGCAGTGGCTCAGTATTGGGGTATCAGGTGCAGTAATAGGGTTACATATGGCAGCGGTGGCTCAGTATTGGGGTATCAGGTGCAGTAATAAGGACACATACGGCAGCAGCGGCTCAGTATTGGGGTATCAGGTGCATTAATAGGGACACATACGGCAGCAGCGGCTCAGTATTGGGGTATCAGGTGCAATAATAGGGACACATATGGCAGCAGCGGCTCAGTATTGGGGTATCAGGTGCAGTAATAGGGACACATACGGCAGCAGAGGCTCAGTATTGGGGTATCAGGTGCAGTAATAGGGTTACATACGGCAGCAGTGGCTCAGTATTGGGGTATCAGGTGCAGTAATAGGGTTACATACGGCAGCAGTGGCTCAGTATTGGGGTATCAGGTGCAGTAATAAGGACACATACGGCAGCAGCGGCTCAGTATTGGGGTATCAGGTGCATTAATAGGGACACATACGGCAGCAGTGGCTCAGTATTGTGGTATCAGGTGCAGTAATAAGGACACATATGGCAGCAGCGGCTCAGTATTGGGGTATCAGGTGCATTAATAGGGACACATATGGCAGCAGTGGCTCAGTATTGGGATATCAGGGGCAGTAATAGGGACACATACGGCAGCAGCGGCTCAGTATTGGGGTATCAGGGGCAGTAATAGGGACACATACGGCAGCAGAGGCTCAGTATTGTGGTATCAGGTGCAGTAATAGGGACACATACGGCAGCAGCAGCTCAGTATTGGGATATCAGGTGCAGTAATAAGGACACATACGGCAGCAGCGGCTCAGCATTGGGATATCAGGTGCAGTAACAGGGACACGTACGGCAGCAGTGGCTCAGTATTGGGGTATCAGGTGCAATAATAGGGACACATACGGCATCAGCGGCTCAGTATTGGGGTATCAGGTGCAGTAATAAGGACACATATGGCAGCAGCAGCTCAGTATTGGGATATCAGGTGCAGTAATAAGGACACATACGGCAGCAGCGGCTCAGCATTGGGATATCAGGTGCAGTAACAGGGACACGTACGGCAGCAGTGGCTCAGTATTGGGGTATCAGGTGCAATAATAGGGACACATACGGCATCAGCGGCTCAGTATTGGGGTATCAGGTGCAGTAATAAGGACACATATGGCAGCAGCGGCTCAGTATTGGGGTATCAGGTGCAGTAATAGGGACACATACGGCAGCAGAGTCTCAGTATTGGGGTATCAGGTGCAGTAATAGGGACAAATATGGCAGCAGCGGCTCAGTATTGGGGTATCATGGGCAGTAATAAGGACACATATGGCAGCAGCAGCTCAGTATTGGGATATCAGGTGCAGTAATAAGGACACATACGGCAGCAGCGGCTCAGCATTGGGATATCAGGTGCAGTAACAGGGACACGTACGGCAGCAGTGGCTCAGTATTGGGGTATCAGGTGCAGTAATAAGGACACATATGGCAGCAGCAGCTCAGTATTGGGATATCAGGTGCAGTAATAAGGACACATACGGCAGCAGCGGCTCAGCATTGGGATATCAGGTGCAGTAACAGGGACACGTACGGCAGCAGTGGCTCAGTATTGGGGTATCAGGTGCAATAATAGGGACACATACGGCATCAGCGGCTCAGTATTGGGGTATCAGGTGCAGTAATAAGGACATATATGGCAGCAGCAGCTCAGTATTGGGATATCAGGTGCAGTAATAAGGACACATACGGCAGCAGCGGCTCAGCATTGGGATATCAGGTGCAGTAACAGGGACACGTACGGCAGCAGTGGCTCAGTATTGGGGTATCAGGTGCAATAATAGGGACACATACGGCATCAGCGGCTCAGTATTGGGGTATCAGGTGCAGTAATAAGGACACATATGGCAGCAGCGGCTCAGTATTGGGGTATCAGGTGCAGTAATAGGGACACATACGGCAGCAGTGGCTCAGTATTGTGGTATCAGGTGCAGTAATAGTGACAAATATGGCAGCAGCGGCTCAGTATTGGGGTATCATGGGCAGTAATAGGGTCACATACAGCAGCAGCGACTCCGTATTGGGGTATCACGGGCAGTAATAGGGACACATACGGCAGCAGCGGCTCAGTATTGGGGTATCAGGGGCAGTAATAGGGACACATACGGCAGCAGCGGCTCAGTATTGGGGTATCAGGTGCAGTAATAGGGACACATACGGCAGCAGCGGCTCAGTATTGGGATATCAGGGGCAGTAATAGGGTCACATACAGCAGCAGCGGCTCAGTACTAGGATATCAGGGGCAGTAATAGGGACACATATGGCAGCAGTGGCTCAGTATTGTGGTATCAGGTGCAGTAATAAGGACACATATGGCAGCAGCGGCTCAGTATTGGGGTATCAGGTGCAGTAATAAGGACACATATGGCAGCAGAGGCTCAGTATTGGGGTATCAGGTGCAGTAATAGGGACACGTACAGCAGCAGAGGCTCAGTATTGTGGTATCAGGTGCAGTAATAGTGACAAATATGGCAGCAGCGGCTCAGTATTGGGGTATCATGGGCAGTAACAGGGTCACATACAGCAGCAGCGGCTCCGTATTGGGGTATCACGGGCAGTAATAGGGACACATACGGCAGAGGCTCAGTATTGGGGCATCAGGTGCAGTAATAGGGACACATACGGCAGCAGCCGCTCAGTATTGGGGCATCAGGTGCAGTAATAGGGACACATACGGCAGCAGCGGCTCAGTACTGAGGTATCAGGTGGAGTTATAGGGACACATACGGCAGCAGCGGCTCAGTATTGGGGCATCAGGTGCAGTAATAGGGACACATACGGCAGCAGTGGCTCAGTATTGGGGTATCAGGTGCAGTAATAGGGACACATACGGCAGCAGCGGCTCAGTATTGGGGTATCAGGTGCAGTAATAGGGACACATATGGCAGCAGCGGCTCAGTATTTGGGCATCAGGTGCAGTAATAGGGGCACATACGGCACCAGCGGCTCAGTATTGGGGTTTTCAGGTGTACTAATAGGGACACATACAGCAGCAGCGGCTCAGTATTGAGGTATCAGGTGCAGTAATAGGGACACATACGGCAGCAGCGGCTCAGTATTGGGGTATCAGGGGCAGTAATAGGGACACATACGGCAGCAGCGGCTCAGTATTGGGGTATCAGGTGCAGTAATAGGGACACATACGGCAGCAGCGGCTCAGTATTGGGATATCAGGGGCAGTAATAGGGTCACATACGGCAGCAGAGGCTCAGTATTGGGGTATCAGGGGCAGTAATAGGGACACATATGGCAGCAGTGGCTCAGTATTGGGTTATCAGGTGCAGTAATAGGGGCACATACGGCAGCAGCGGCTCAGTATTGGGATATCAGGGGCAGTAATAGGGTCACATACGGCAGCAGTGGCTCAGTATTAGGATATCAGGGGCAGTAATAGGGACACATACGGCAGCAGCGGCTCAGTATTAGGATATCAGGGGCAGTAATAGGGACACATACGGCAGCAGCGGCTCAGTATTGGGATATCAGGGGCAGTAATAGGACACATACGGCAGCAGCGGCTCAGTATTGGGATATCAGGAGCAGTAATAGGGACACATACGGCAGCAGCGGCTCAGTATTGGGGTATCAGGTGTAGTAATAGGGACACATACGGCAGCAGCGGCTCAGTATTGGGGTATCAGGTGCAGTAATAGGGACACATATGGCAGCAGCGGCTCAGTATTGGGGTATCAGGTGTAGTAATAGGGACACATACGGCAGCAGCGGCTCAGTATTGGGGTATCAGGTGCAGTAATAGGGACACATACGGCAGCAGCGGCTCAGTATTGGGGTATCGGGGGCAGTAATAGGGACACATACGGCAGCAGCAGCTCAGTATTAGGATATCAGGGGCAGTAATAGGGACACATACGGCAGCAGCGGCTTAGTATTGGGGTATCAGGTGCAGTAATAGGGACACATACGGCAGCAGCGGCTCAGTATTGGGGTATCAGGTGCAGTAATAGGGACACATACAGCAGAAGCGGCTCAGTATTGGGGTATCAGGTGCAGTAATAGGGACACATACGGCAGCAGCGGCTCAGTATTGGGGTATCAGGTGCAGTAATAGGGACACATACGGCAGCAGCGGCTCAGCATTGGGGTATCAGGTGCAGTAATAGGGACACATATGGCAGCAGCGGCTCAGTATTGGGGTATCAGGTGCAGTAATAGGGACACATACAGCAGAAGCGGCTCAGTATTGGGGTATCAGGTGCAGTAATAGGGACACATACGGCAGCAGCGGCTCAGTATTGGGGTATCAGGTGCAGTAATAGGGACACATACGGCAGCAGCGGCTCAGTATTGGGGTATCAGGTGCAGTAATAGGGACACATACGGCAGCAGCGGCTCAGTATTGGGGTATCAGGTGCAGTAATAGGGACACATACGGCAGCAGCGGCTCAGCATTGGGGTATAAGGTGCACTAATAGGGACACATACGGCAGCAGCGGCTCAGTATTGGGGTATCAGGTGCAGTAATAGGGACACATACAGCAGAAGCGGCTCAGTATTGGGGTATCAGGTGCAGTAATAGGGACACATACGGCAGCAGCGGCTCAGTATTGGGGTATCAGGTGCAGTAATAGGGACACATACGGCAGCAGCGGCTCAGCATTGGGGTATAAGGTGCACTAATAGGGACACATACGGCAGCAGCGGCTCAGTATTGGGGTATCGGGTGCAGTAATAGGGACACATATGGCAGCAGCGGCTCAGTATTGGGGTATCAGGTGCAATAATAGGGACACATACGGCAGCAGCGGCTCAGTATTGGGATATCAGGTGCAGTAATAGTGACACATACGACAGCAGCTCAGTATTGGGGTATCAGGTGCAGTAATAGTGACACATACGACAGCAGCGGCTCAGTATTGGGGTATCAGGTGCAGTAATAGGGACACATACGGCAGCAGCGGCTCAGTATTGGGGTATCAGGTGCAGTAATAGGGACACATACGGCAGCAGAAGCTCAGTATTGGGGTATCAGGAGCAGTAATAGGGTCACATACGGCAGCAGCGGCTCAGTATTGGGGTATCAGGAGCAGTAATAGGGTCACATACAGCAGCAGCGGCTCAGTATCGGGTATCAGGGGCAGTAATAGGGTCACATACGGCAGCAGCGGCTCAGTATTGGGGTATCAGGTGTGGTAATAGGGACACATACGGCAGCAGCGGCTTAGTTTTGGGGTATCAGGTGGAGTAATAGGGACACATATGGCAGCAGCGGCTCAGTACTGGGGTATCAGGTGCAGTAATAGGGACATACGGCAGCAGCGGCTCAGTATTGGGGTACTAGTAGGATGAGGAGTTTGTGCAGGTTGGGAATAGTTGGCGACGTGCTGGAAATATGAGAAGTGAAATATGTATTTGTTGTATTCTATGCAGATGAGTCCTGGCTGGAGAAGTTGTCGTGTCGGTCTGGGCCAGATGGAATAGACGGGAAAAGTGAACGATTCCATCAGAAATAACGACAGCTGTAAGTCACCACCTATAACTGCACTATAATTTCTCCACTATATGCTCACCGTATGGCGGTAATATCAGTGTCGGTCTTTTTGTAAAGTTTTTTTTTTCAGTTATAACAGGATCATATACTGAGTTTCCCCTATACCCACGATTAGGCTGCGCCACCGTAGCTGTAATCAGCGGTTACCTAGGTAGGGGTCTACTTGGATGTAGACCCCCTCCAGCTACATCTCTGAATGGGGGATAACTTTAGATTCTGAAATATCCCTTTCAAATTAAAAACACTCAGCCAAAAGGTCACCCCAAAAAGGTACAAAAACTATGCCAAAATAAAAATACTTTAAATTGAAGATTCTGAAGAGGTTGAAAAAAAATAGAAACAAGCAACTGCAAAAACACGAAAACAATGTAGCACATCAGCCTCTTCAATAAAGCAAAGTTATCATGTAACCGAACACTGATCTGCATGGCCTCAGGCTGTCGCTGTGACACTGCTGCCCTCATGATCCTGGCACGAGGGCACGACAGCTGCAGAGAATCCCATGAAGCAATGTGAAGCAATGGGAGGATGATTCACCGCCATGAAATGCATTACATCCGCTGGCCGTGGGTGAGCTCGCATCTCACCCTGTTGTCCTGTAATTCAGCGTATCGCCCGCTGACAATGTATGTTTTCTTCTATAAAATGTCTTTCATCTTCAGTAAACTGTGATTTCTATGAGCGCATCATCCCGATGACAAGCAAAGCCACTCGATTTTCCATCTCTAATGCAGAAAGGTTCAGACCGTCCCTAGAGAAAAATACAAAGTTGCTCACAACTTCCTAAAGAAGTGAAATGAATGGATTTTTTAAAACATATTTTTGACCTAAAACTAAAGGTCTCCACAGGAGTCCTACAAATAGATAGAGCACCCAATCAATAAGGCAAAAATATTAGATTCTGTGATATTTCAATGAGGAGTGAGTCTGTGATTGGTAAAAGAATGTGAACTTTTGGTTTGGAGGAATTTTAGCCCATTACTCCCTACAAAACAGCTTCACTTCTGTTATGTTGGCCGGCTTACTCCCATGAACTGCTCGCTCCTTCTGTAAAGGAGTGGAGAAGCTACCCACTCCACCTTGAAGGTTTTATGGTTACATAATTCATTGCTAAGATTTAAGTGTTGTTTTATCTGGGTTGTCCTCTGCAACAGTAAATTAGCTGCAGACAGGGTTAACTATTGGGACTAGCCCATGATGGGATAAGTTAATTTGGCATAGGACACTCGGTTTCCTGTTATCAAGCTGTTAGGCAAGAGAATTGAGAAGGGAAAGGACCTATGGTCTTGTTGTTTGAAGACCTGCATTGAAACGGGTGTTTGTGTACAAAGAAGGGAGACCATAATCGGATAGCATGTTCTGAAGGAAACAAAGACTAAGTGGCAGAAGGATTTCTTATCTCAGGCAAGGGGGTCAAAAGCCAATGTTATCTATATTAGATAAGAAGATAGCCAGACCTGGGGGTTATAGAGGGGAAGATGGCCAGGCTGGGACATGAGGTTTCCTACAGGGAGTTGGAGGCGCAATCACACACCAAGGAGTGAGCGGCTTTCATCAAATGGACTTTGAGTGCACTAGTGAGGAGTCATACCAACATACCTCAGCCAGTGAGGTCCTCATGAATCCACTGGAATTTGAGACTAGTTGTGAGGGGCTTAAGTGACCGACCTCGACCCAAGCGGTCTACACAGTGGAGGAAGGCAGCTTCCATAATGGTTTGCTGAACCTATGTAATATGCAATGGAAGTAATGTACAGCCACGTGTAGTTGTGAAGTTCCTGCCTTGTGCCTGCTATGTGATGTGCAAACTTCTCATCAAGTTGTTCAGTAAAGAAAAGTTTATTTTCGGACTCTCCCTCATTCATCTCTATTCCATCTGGTCCAGGTCCGTCTTGTCAAATGGCATCAGGTGGTCTGCAGAGGCATATCGCCAAGGTAACAGCACACACACTCAGTCAGGATCTACATTTTCCTGCAGCATGGAGGGGTGTGGAGCGGACCCTCAGTCATGGCTGCTCGCCCATTGCACTTCCACAACATTTCTGTCAGGACTTTGACTTGTCCGTTCCAAAACTTTGACTTTATTCTTGTTTAACCATTCTATTGTAGAACGACTTTTGCTCTTTGTGTCGATGTCTTACTCCATGTCCCATAGTCTCTTCGAACTCAGCTCATGGACCGACGTCCAGACATTTTTTTTTTAGAATTTGCTGGAATAATTCAGGATTCATTGTTCCATCAATTATGGGAAGCCATCTTGGCCTGTCCTCGTACTTATGCTGTAATGCTGTGGTTTTCTTTTCCAAACATAATACTTATTTTTTTTAAAAAGCTCTGTTTAGGGCTCATCTATCCACAAAACAGTCCCCCAAGTGCCTTGTATATTGAGCAGGTGATCTTTAGCAAATGGAAAACAGCCAACAGTATTAGATTTGAAGAGCAGTGGCGCTCTCCTTGCAATATTGCCATGCACAGCATAACATTATCATTAGGCAATGTGATTGAGGCCTTTAGTTGTTTACAAATTACCTTATAGGGAACCTGTCACCCCCGGCGCCTGCGCACTGCAGTACTTTGCTCAACAGGGCAGACAAAGTACGCCTGCGCCGGAACAGCAGCGTGAAGACAAGAAGAGGACGTCATCATATGAAGATGAGAGGCCCCAGCCCGGACCGCGATGCCCATCGGACCGGACCGGGACCACCCCTGGGTGAGTATAATATAACCTCTATTTCTCATCTTTCAGGATACATCGGGGGCTTATCTACAGCATTACAGAATGCATTACAGAATGCTGTAGATAAGCCCCTGATGCTGGTGGGCTTAGCTCACCTTCGATTTTGGGGGTGACAGGTTGCTTTTTGACCTTGCAGACTATAATACACCTTGCTTTTGGTGTGATCTCTGTTGGTCAAGCACTATCTGGGACAGTAATGGTCTTGAAATTCCACTGTTTGTCCATAATCTCCTTGACTGTGGATTGGTCAAGCCCAAACACAGTTATGTAACTTTTTTCAGCATGACAAATATAAATAACTCTTCTTCTGGTGTCCTCAAAATTTTTCTTATATATTCTTATACATGAAAGGCAGTATTATAGCAATTTCCTTCTTTTACATGTAAGCACAGTATTATAGTAGCTATAATATTTTACACAGGAGCAGTATTATAGCATTTACATTCTTGTACATAGGAGCAGTATTATAGTAGTTATATTCTAGCACATAGGGGCAGTATTATAGTAGTTATATTCTTGTACATAGGAGCAGTATTATAGTAGTTATAGTCTTGTACATAGGGGCAGTATTATAGTAGTTATATTCTTGTACATGGGGGCAGTATTATAGTAGTTATATTCTTGTACATAGGATCAGTATTATAGTAGTTATATTCTTGTACATAGGAACAGTATTATAGTAGATATATTCTTGTATATAGGAGCAGTATTATAGTAGTTATATTCTTGTACATAGGAGCAGTATTATAGTAGTTATAGTCTTGTACATAGGGGCAGTATTATAGTAGTTATATTCTTGTACATAGGAGCAGTATTATAGTAGTTATATTCTTGTACATAGGAGCAGTATTATAGAAGTAATACTCTTGTACATAGGGAGCAGTATTATAGTAGTTATATTCTTGTATATAGGAGCAGTATTATAGTAGTTATATTCTTGTACATAGGGGCAGTATTATAGTAGTTATATTCTTGTACATAGGGGCAGTATTATAGTAGTTAGATTCTTGTACATAGGAGCAGTATTATAGAAGTAATAGTCTTGTACATAGGGAGCAGTATTATAGTAGTTATATTCTCGTACATAGGGGCAGTATTAAAGTAGTTATATTCTTGTACATAGGAACAGTATTACAGTAACATAGTAACATAGTTAGTAAGGCCGAAAAAAGACATTTGTCCATCCAGTTCAGCCTATATTCCATCATAATGAATCCCCAGATCTACGTCCTTCTACAGAACCTAATAATTGTATATAATTAATTTTACAGCGCATTACAGACCTCATCAGCACTGTCCCCATTGGGGCTCACAATCTAAATTCCCTAACAGTATGTCTTTGGAGTGTGGGAGGAAACCGAAGTACCAGGAGAAAACCCACACAAACGCAGGGAGAACATACAAACTCCTTGCAGATGTTGTCCTTGGTGGGATTTGAACCCAGGATTCCAGCACTGCCAGGCTGAAGTGCTAACCACTGAGCCACCAGTGTTCAGATCTAGTTATAGTAGTACATTATATTCTAGTACATAGGGGCAGTATTATAGTAGCTATATTCTTGTATATAGGGGCAGTTTATTGTACTTATATTATTGTACATAGGGAACAGTATTATAGTAGCTATATTCTTGTATATAGGGGCAGTTTATTGTACTTATATTATTGTACATAGGGAACAGTATTATAGTAGTTATATTCTTGTACATAGGAGCAGTATTATAGTAGTTATATTCTTGTACATAGGAGCAGTATTATAGTAGTTATATTCTTGTACAAAGAAACAGTGTTATAGTAGTTATATTCTTGTACATAGGGTTAGTATTATAGTAGTTATATTCTTGTACATAGGATCAGTATTATAGTAGTTATATTCTTGTACATAGGAGCAGTATTATAGTAGTTATATTCTTGTACATAGGATCAGTATTATAGCAGTTATATTCTTGCATATAGGGCAGTATTATAACAGTTATATTCTTGTACATAGGGGCAGTAATATTGTAGTTATAGTCTTGTACATAGGGGCAGTATTATAGTAGTTATATTCTTGTACATGGGGCAGTATTATAGTAGTTATATTATTGTACATAGGGGCAGTATTATAGTAGTTATAGTCTTGTACATATGGGCTTTAGTCAGATGTGACATCATTTCAAGTGACATCTTTAAGTGTATCATCAGAAATATGCCAGAAATAGTCCAGGAATCGGCCAGACGGTAAGACTAAACACTGTATCCTAATTTTAATTGCATCTCCTTTCTTCCCCTGCTATTTAACCATACTCACATTTGCCCACACTATTTTCACTCCACTAATCCTCACCCCTATCCTTCTCACACTATGGGAAACTATCGCAATCCCTCTCACTTAAAACCTGTGCCGCTGATTCCCACCCCCCTGCTTCCTCTCTCTGGGGCACTTTGGAATGCCCGCTCTGTCTGCAACAAGCTCCACATGGTCCATGATCTCTTCACTTCCCGCAACCTTTCCTTCCTGGCCCTCACTGAGACCTGGCTGATGCCCTCTGACATTGCCTCGCCTGCAGCACTGAGCTACGGTGGCCTCCAATTTACTCACACTCCTCGCTCTGGCAACAGACATGGCGGAGGAGTGGGTTTACTTCTTTCCAAAAACTGCTGCTTCAACCCTATCCAACCCCCACCCTCCCTTAACCTCCCTTCTTTCGAGGTTCACTCTGTCCGTATCTACTCTCCCTCCAATCTCCAAATGGCTGTCATATACCGACCACCGGGCTCAGCCACTGCCTTAATTGACCAATTCTCCACCTGGCTTCTTCACTTTTTCTCTGCTGACATCCCCACCATCATAATGGGTGACTTTAATATCCCTACTGACACCTGCCAGCCGGCAGCCTCCAAGCTCCTGGCCCTTACCTCATCCTTTGGACTTACTCAGTGGTCTTCCACAGCCACCCACACAGACGGACATACACTAGACCTCATCTTCATCCGCCTCTGTTCCTTATCTAATCTCACAACCTCTCCCTTCTCCCTATCTAATCACAATCTGCTCACCTTCTCATCCTTGTCCTCCTCACCTGCCCCCCACATCCAGCCAGTACCACATCCTCGCAGAAACTTTGCACACTTAGACATGCACAGACTCTCAGACTCTCTTCTACCCCTGTCCTCCACATCTTCACTCCACAACATGGATAGCGCCACTGCTTTCTATAACTCCACCCTCACATCAGCCATAGACTCAGTCGCCCCTCTCATGCATGGCAAAGTGTGACAAATCAATAGGCAACCCTGGCATAATAACCTCACCAAAAAACTAAGACAAGCATCCAGGATCGCTGAGCGGCGTTGGAGAAAAACATGCCTGCCAGACAACTTCACCGCTTTCAAACTACCCGGATATTAACTGGGAAACAGAAACCTGTGAAACCCATAAAGGCAACAGGTTTCTGCTAATAACCAAGAAAAATTATCTTTCACAATTGGTGCAGAATCCAACCAGAGGAGCAGCACTTTTAGACCTAATACTATCTAATAGACCTGACAGAATAACAAATCTGCAGGTGGTCGGGCATCTAGGAAATAGCGACCACAATATTGTACAGTTTCACCTGTCTTTCACTAGGGGGACTTGTCAGGGAGTCACAAAAACACTGAACTTTAGGAAGGCAAAGTTTGAACAGCTTAGAGATGCCCTTAATCTGGTAGACTGGGACAATATCCTCAGAAATGAGAATACAGATAATAAATGGGAAATGTTTAAGAACATCCTAAATAGGCAGTGTAAGCGGTTTATACCTTGTGGGAATAAAAGGACTAGAAATAGGAAAAACCCAATGTGGCTAAACAAAGAAGTAAGACAGGCAATTAACAGTAAAAAGAAAGCATTTGCACTACTAAAGCAGGATGGCACCATTGAAGCTCTAAAAAACTATAGGGAGAAAAATACTTTATCTAAAAAACTAATTAAAGCTGCCAAAAAGGAAACAGAGAAGCACATTGCTAAGGAGAGTAAAACTAATCCCAAACTGTTCTTCAACTATATCAATAGTAAAAGAATAAAAACTGAAAATGTAGGCCCCTTAAAAAATAGTGAGGAAAGAATGGTTGTAGATGACGAGGAAAAAGCTAACATATTAAACACCTTCTTCTCCACGGTATTCACGGTGGAAAATGAAATGCTAGGTGAAATCCCAAGAAACAATGAAAACCCTATATTAAGGGTCACCAATCTAACCCAAGAAGAGGTGCGAAACCGGCTAAATAAGATTAAAATAGATAAATCTCCGGGTCCGGATGGCATACACCCACGAGTACTAAGAGAACTAAGTAATGTAATAGATAAACCATTATTTCTTATTTTTAGTGACTCTATAGCGACAGGGTCTGTTCCGCAGGACTGGCGCATAGCAAATGTGGTGCCAATATTCAAAAAGGGCTCTAAAAGTGAACCTGGAAATTATAGGCCAGTAAGTCTAACCTCTATTGTTGGTAAAATATTTGAAGGGTTTCTGAGGGATGTTATTCTGGATTATCTCAATGAGAATAACTGTTTAACTCCATATCAGCATGGGTTTATGAGAAATCGCTCCTGTCAAACCAATCTAATCAGTTTTTATGAAGAGGTAAGCTATAGACTGGACCACGGTGAGTCATTGGACGTGGTATATCTCGATTTTTCCAAAGCGTTTGATACCGTGCCGCACAAGAGGTTGGTACACAAAATGAGAATGCTTGGTCTGGGGGAAAATGTGTGTAAATGGGTTAGTTACTGGCTTAGTGATAGAAAGCAGAGGGTGGTTATAAATGGTATAGTCTCTAACTGGGTCGCTGTGACCAGTGGGGTACCGCAGGGGTCAGTATTGGGACCTGTTCTCTTCAACATATTCATTAATGATCTGGTAGAAGGTTTACACAGTAAAATATCGATATTTGCAGATGATACAAAACTATGTAAAGCAGTTAATACAAGAGAAGATAGTATTCTGCTACAGATGGATCTGGATAAGTTGGAAACTTGGGCTGAAAGGTGGCAGATGAGGTTTAACAATGATAAATGTAAGGTTATACACATGGGAAGAGGGAATCAATATCACCATTACACACTGAACGGGAAACCACTGGGTAAATCTGACAGGGAGAAGGACTTGGGGATCCTAGTTAATGATAAACTTACCTGGAGCAGCCAGTGCCAGGCAGCAGCTGCCAAGGCAAACAGGATCATGGGGTGCATTAAAAGAGGTCTGGATACACATGATGAGAGCATTATACTGCCTCTGTACAAATCCCTAGTTAGACCGCACATGGAGTACTGTGTCCAGTTTTGGGCACCGGTGCTCAGGAAGGATATAATGGAACTAGAGAGAGTACAAAGGAGGGCAACAAAATTAATAAAGGGGATGGGAGAACTACAATACCCAGATAGATTAGCGAAATTAGGATTATTTAGTCTAGAAAAAAGACGACTGAGGGGCGATCTAATAACCATGTATAAGTATATAAGGGGACAATACAAATATCTCGCTGAGGATCTGTTTATACCAAGGAAGGTGACGGGCACAAGGGGGCATTCTTTGCGTCTGGAGGAGAGAAGGTTTTTCCACCAACATAGAAGAGGATTCTTTACTGTTAGGGCAGTGAGAATCTGGAATTGCTTGCCTGAGGAGGTTGTGATGGCGAACTCAGTCGAGGGGTTCAAGAGAGGCCTGGATGTCTTCCTGGAGCAGAACAATATTGTATCATACAATTATTAGGTTCTGTAGAAGGACGTAGATCTGGGTATTTATTATGATGGAATATAGGCTGAACTGGATGGACAAATGTCTTTTTTCGGCCTTACTAACTATGTTACTATGTTAAACAAGCTACACTTGCCTTCAAACTAGCCTTCACTTCTGCTAAACAAATCTATTTCACTAAACTTGTATCTTCACTATCCTACAACCCAAAACAACTGTTTAGCACATTTAACTCTCTCCTCCGCCCACCACTGCCACCTCCAACTCCCCTAATCTCTTCTGAGGACTTTGCCACCTACTTCAAAAACAAGATCGACCAAACAAGGCAAACCTTTACTTTTCCACCACCCCAACCACTCCATATACCAGACCTCTGTCCTTCCGCAATAACTTCCCTCTCCAACATCACTGAAGGAGAACTTACTCACCTCCTTTCCAAATCACACCTCACCACCTGTGCACTTGACCCCATCCCTTCCCACTTGCTCCCCAACCTCACTAACACGCTCATTCCAGCCCTAACCCATCTCTTCAACCTATCGCTATCTTCTGGTACTTTCCTCTCTGCCTTCAAACATGCCACCATCACACCCATCCTCAAAAAAGCTAACCATGACCCAACTGCTATGCCCAGCCATCGCCCCATATCACTGCTCCCGTTTGCTTCCAAACTCCTTGAGCAGCATGTACATGGTCAACTTTCCTCCCACCTCTCATCTAACTCTCTCCTTGACAACTGTTGTGAATTCTGCTCTTGGGCTCCCTCCGGTGGTTATGAGTGGTAGTGCTGCGGTAGTTGGATCGCAGCATTTATCAGGTGTATCCATTTTTTGCAATTTGGGCTGGGCTATTTAAGTCCTGCTTTATCCTTTAGTCAGTGCCAGTTGTCCATTGTTTTTGGAGGATTCACATCCATACCTGGTCTCTCCTGTTCTGCTGTTCATTTCTTCAAAGATAAGTTCTGGCCTAGTTTTTGCTGTCCACCTGCTGTGGACCTTATAGTTCTGTGCATTTTCATGTTTTGTCTTGTCCAGCTTTGTCTGTGAAGGATTTTTTGCAGCCAAGCTGTGTCTCTGGAGATGCAGATATACCCTCCATGTCTTTAGTCAGATGTCGTGTTTTGTATTTTCTGTGGTGGATATTTTCTAGTGTTTTAATACTGACTGCATAGTACTCTGTCCTATTCTTCCTTTTTAGCTAGCATGGCCTCCTATGCTAAATCCTGATTTCATGTCTGCGTATGTTATTTCCCTCTCCTTTCACAGTCAATATTTGTGGGGGGCTGTCTATCCTTTGGGGATTTTCTCTGAGGCAAGATAGTTTTCCCGCTTCTGTCTTTAGGGGTAGTTAGTTCTTAGGCTGTGTTGAGGGGTCTAGGGAGTGTTAGGGACCCCCCACGGCTACTTCTAGTTGCGCTGCTAAGTTCAGGTTTTGCGGTCAGTACAGGTACCACCTTCTCCAGAGTACGTCTCATGCTGCTCCTAGGCCACCAGATCATAACAGACAACCTCCAATCTGGCTTCCGCCCCCATCACTCCACCGAAACTGCTCTGACCAAAATTACTAATGACTTACTCACAGCCAAAGCTAACAGACAGTTCTCCATCCTCCTTCTTCTCGATCTGTCCTCGGCTTTCGACACAGTCGACCACCACCTACTGCTACAGATTCTCTCTTCCCTCGGCATCAAAGGCCTTGCCCTGTCCTGGATTGCCTCAGACCTTTCCGACCGCACATTTAGTGTTTCTCACTCCCACACTACCTCCTCATCCCGCCCTCTCTCTGTTGGAGTCCCTCAAGGCTCTGTCCTACGGCCCCTACTTTTTTCCTTCTATACCCTTGGCCTAGGACAACTCATAAAGTCCCATGGCTTCCAGTACCACCTATAAGCGGACGACACTCAGATCTACCTCTCTGGCTCAGATGTCGCCTCTCTTCTGTCCAGAATCCCGGAGTGTCTGTTAGACATATCCTCCTTCTTCACCTCTCGCTTCCTAAAACTCAATGTAGACAAAACTGAACTTATCATCTTTCCCCCATCTGACGTATCCCCCCTACCTGAACTATCTATTATAGTAAACGGCATCACGCTCTCTCCCGCACCTGAAATCCGCTGCCTCGGGGTAACTCTCGATTCTGCCCTGTCCTTCAAACCACACGTCCAAACCCTTGCCACCTCCTGTCGCCTCCAACTCAAAAATATTGCCAGAATCCGTCCCTTCCTCACCCCACAATCTACTAAAACTCTTGTGCATGCCCTCATCATCTCCTGCCTCGATTACTGCAACACCCTCCTCTGTGGCCTCCCTGCTAAATCCCTTGCACCACTCCAGTCTGTCCTCAACTCTGCTGCTCGGCTAATCCACCTCTCTCCTCGCTACTCCCCTGCTTCACCCCTCTGCAAATCCCTCCACTGGCTCCCAATTCCCCAACAAATCCAGTTCAAACTACTAACACTGATCTACAAAGCCATCCATAACCTGTCCCCTCCCTATATCTCTGAACTAATCTCCCACTATCTTCCCTCACGTAATCTCCGATCCTCCCAAGACCTCCTACTCTCCTCCACACTTATTCGTTCCTCACACAACCGCCTCCAAGATTTCTTTTGAATATCACCCATCCTATGGAATTCCACGCCTCAACACTTCCGATTATCCACCACCCTCGGATCTTTCAGACGGAACCTGAAAACCCATCTCTTCAGGAAAGCCTACAGCCTGCAATAACCATTCTACCACCACGTCACCGACCGCCCGAGCTGCCACCACGTCACCGTCCGCCCGAGCTGCCACCACGTCACCGACCGCCCGAGCTGTCGCCACATCACCAACCGCCCGAGCTGCCGCCACGTCACCGACCACCCGAACTGCCACCACGTCACCGACCACCCGAGCTGCCGCCACGTCACCGACCACCCGAGCTGCCGCCACGTCACCGACCACCGAAGCTGCCGCCACGTCACCGACCACCCGAGCTGCGGCCACGTCACTGACCACCCGAGCTGCCGCCACGACCACCCGAGCTGCCACCTCACCACCACCAGTGCTGCAGCACACCAACCTCCTGTCTCTTCCCCACTATCCTGAAGAATGTAAGTCGCAAGGACAGGGTCCTCTCCCCTCTGTACCAGTCTGTCACTGTAAATTTGTTTACTGTTAACGATATCTATAACCCTGTATGTAACCCCTTTTCACATGTACAGCACCATGGAATTAATGGTGCTATATAAATATATAATAATAATAATAATAATAATATGGGAGGTATTATAGAAGTTATATTCTTGTACATAGGGGCAGTTTTTATAGTAGTTATATTCTTGTACATAGGGGCAGTATTATAGTAGTTATATTTTTGTACATAGGAGCAGTATTATAGTAGATATATTCTTGTACATAGGGGTAGTATTATAGTAGTTATATTCTTGTACATAGGGGCAGTATTATAGTAGATATATTCTTGTACATAGGAGCAGTATTATAGTAGTTATATTCTTGTACATAGGGGCAGTTTTTATAGTAGTTATATTCTTGTACATAGGGGCAGTATTATAGTAGTTATATTCTTGTACATAGGAGCAGTATTATAGTAGATATATTCTTGTACATAGGGGTAGTATTATAGTAGTTATATTCTTGTACATAGGGGCAGTATTATAGTAGTTATATTCTTGTACATAGGAGCAGTATTATAGTAGTTATATTCTTGTACATAGGGGCAGTATTATAGTAGTTGTATTCTTGTACATAGGGGCAGTATTATAGTAGTTATATTCTTGTACATAGGAGCAGTATTAAAGTAGATATATTCTTGTACATAGGGGCAGTATTATAGTAGTTATACTCTTGTACATAGGGGCAGTATTATAGTAGTTATATTCTTGTACATAGGAGCAGTATTATAGTAGTTATATTCTTGTACATAGGAGCAGTATTATAGTAGATATATTCTTGTACATGGGGCAGTATTATAGAAGTTATATTCTTGTACATAGGGGCAGTATTACAGTAGTTATATTCTTGTACATAGGAGCAGTATTATAGTAGTTATATTCTTGTACATAGGGGCAGTATTATAGTAGTTATATTCTAGTACATAGGAGCAGTATTATAGTAGATATATTCTTGTACATAGGGGTAGTATTATAGTAGTTATATTCTTGTACATAGGGGCAGTATTATAGTAGTTATATTCTTGTACATAGGAGCAGTATTATAGTAGTTATATTCTTGTACATAGGAGCAGTATTATAGTAGATATATTCTTGTACATAGGGGCAGTATTATAGTAGTTATATTCTTGTACATAGGGGCAGTATTATAGTAGTTATATTCTTGTACATAGGAGCAGTATTATAGTAGTTATATTCTTGTACATAGGAGCAGTATTATAGTAGATATATTCTTGTACATGGGGCAGTAGTATAGAAGTTATATTCTTGTACATAGGGGCAGTATTACAGTAGTTATATTCTTGTACATAGGAGCAGTATTATAGTAGTTATATTCTTGTACATAGGGGCAGTATTATAGTAGTTATATTCTTGTACATAGGAGCAGTATTATAGTAGATATATTCTTGTACATAGGGGTAGTATTATAGTAGTTATATTCTTGTACATAGGGGCAGTATTATAGTAGTTATATTCTTGTACATAGGAGCAGTATTATAGTAGTTATATTCTTGTACATAGGGGCAGTATTATAGTAGTTATATTCTTGTACATAGGAGCAGTATTATAGTAGATATATTCTTGTACATAGGGGTAGTATTATAGTAGTTATATTCTTGTACATAGGGGCAGTATTATAGTAGTTATATTCTTGTACATAGGAGCAGTATTATAGTAGTTATATTCTTGTACATACTGTAGGAGCAGTATTATAGTAGATATATTCTTGTACATAGGGGCAGTATTATAGTAGTTATATTCTTGTACATAGGGGCAGTATTATAGTAGTTATATTCTTGTACATAGGAGCAGTATTATAGTAGTTATTCTATTGTACACAGGCGGCCGTATTATGGTAGTTATATTACTTTGTAATGATTTGCGACATTTTTATCCACTCTTACTACTTTTAATAAGATGATATCAAAGTGGACTTGTTTAGTTATGAAAATAGGTCTAAATCAGATTTATAAATTGCAGCTTTTTAAATAGGCAGGGGAATGGCATAAAGTGGAATTTGCAGCTCTAGACAATTTTTTTTATTTAGTGATGATCCTAATTTTTCAAACTTCATGCGACACCTTGAGAAGTTTTCCTGCATATAACTTTCTTCCAAAGTTTTTTCTGCAATTTCTAAACATCTGCCGCACATTGTATTAGTGTCCATTTTGGCGATCATTTTTTTTTTCAGTCAAATGTTTTTTGAAAAGTGTCATCCCCAGCTATACACCTTGGAGTCATCCTTTTTTTCCTTCATATGATGTTTCTCATATGTGACATATTCCGTACATTTCTCTCCATTCTATGATTCACGCAGTTTGGTATCTGTAACCTCCAGTCATTGACAGCAGCTGGGAGACCACAATGAGCTATAAACGTGTTTATGGAATTACCAGCACCGAGGACTCATCTAATAACTCTACGAAGAAAAGAAATATGGGCAAATGAAAGCAATGTCACAATAATGATATTATAAGGAAAAAATAATATAATATTTTACATTTTAACCCTTTAGTGACAGAGCCAATTTTGTACTTAATGACCAAACACATTTTTTACAATTCTGACCACTGTCACTTGAGGTTATAACTCTGGAACGCTTCAACGCATCCAACTGATTCTGAAAATGTTTTTTTGGGACATATTGTACTTCATGTTAGTGGTAACATTTCTTTGATATGACTTGCATTTATTTATGAAAATAAAAACAAATTTGGCAAAAAGTTTAAAAAATTTAGCAATTTTCAAACTTTTAGTTTTTGTGCCCTTAAACCAGAGAGTGGTGTCACACAAACTAGCTAATAAATAAGATTTCCCACATGTCTACTTTACATCAGCACAATTGTTTTGAAACATAATTTTTTTTTTGTTAGGACGTTATAAGGGTTAATGTTGACTAGCGATTTCTCATTTTTCCCAAAAAATTTACAAAACCATTTTTTTAGGGACCACCTCACATTTGAAGTGAGTTTGAGTGGTCTATATGGCTGAAAATACCCGAAAGCGACACCATTCTGATAACTGAACCCCTCAAGGTGCACAAAACCACATTCAAGAAGTTTATTAACCCTTCAGGTGCTGCACGAGATCTAAAGCAATGTGGAATCTATATACATAATTGTCTAAGGGTCACTTCCGTCTGTCTGTCCTTCTGTCTGTCTGTCTTTCACGGATATTCATTGGTCGTGGCCTCTGTCTATCATGGAAATCCAAGTCACTGATTGGTCGCCGCAAAACAGCCACGACCAATCAGCGACGGGCACAGTCCGGAAGAAAATGGCCACTCCATACTCCCCGCAGTCAGTGGCCGGCGCCCACTCCATACTCCCCGCTCCCCGCTGTCAGTGTCCCCGGCGCTCCGCTCCCTGCAGTCAGTGTCCCTGGCGCTCCGCTCCCCGCAGTCAGTGTCCCCGGCGCTCCGCTGCTTACTCTCCGCAGTCAGTGTCCCCGGCGCTCCGCTCCCTGCAGTCAGTGTCCCTGGCGCTCCGCTCCCCGCAGTCAGTGTCCCCGGCGCTCCGCTCCCTGCAGTCAGTGTCCCTGGCGCTCCGCTCCCCGCAGTCAGTGTCCCCGGCGCTCCGCTGCTTGCTCTCCGCAGTCAGTATCCCCGGCGCCCGCTCCATACGCCCCTCCGGTCACCGCTAACACAGGGTTAATGCCGGCGGTAACGGACCGCGTTATGCCGCGGGTAACCCATTCCGTTACCACCGCTATTAACCCTGTGTGTCCCCAACCTTTTACTATTGATGCTGCCTATGTGGCATCAATAGTACAAAAAGTAATGTTAAAAATAGTAAAAAAAACAAAAACCTGCTATACTCACCCTCCGTTGTCCGCTGAGCCGCTCGCGCCTGCCGCCATCTTCCTTTCCCAGCGATGCTTTGCGAAATTACCCAGAAGACCTAGCGGTCTTGCGAGACCGCTAAGTCATATGGGTAATTTCGCAAAGCATTCTGGGAACGCAAGATGGCGGCAGCCGCGCGCCCATCTGCACAGCGCCGTTGGATCCCAGGAGGCGGAGAGACGGGACGCTGAGGAGCAGCGACCAGAATGGTGAGTATGTTCAACTACAAGGGGCCCTCGGATCGTTAGGTGAGTATGTTTATTTTTTATTTTTTTAACCTGTGACATACGTGGCTCGGTAATATACTACGTCACTGGGCAATATGCTATGTGGCTCTGTGCTGTATACTACGTCGCTGTGCAATATACTACGTCGCTGTGCAATATACTACGTGGCTCGGTAATATACTACGTGTCTGTGCTGTATACTACGTCGCTGTGCAATATACTACGTCGCTGTGCAATATACTACGTGGCTCTGTGCTGTATACTACGTGGGTGTGCAATATACTACGTGGCTCTGTGCTGTATACTACGTGGCTGGGCAATATACTACGTGGCTCTGTGCTGTATACTACAAGGCTGGGCAATATAGTATGTGGCTCTGTGCTGTATACTACAAGGCTGGGCAATAAACTATGTGGCTCTGTGCTGTATACTACGTGGCTGTGCAATATACTACGTGGCTCTGTGCTGTATACTACGTGGCTGGACAATATACTACGTGGCTCTGTGCTGTATACTACGTGGCTGGGCAATATACTACGTGGCTGGCCAATATACTATGTCGCTGTGCAACATACTACGTGGCTCTGTGCTTTATACTACGTGGCTGGGCAATATACTACGTGGCTGGGCAATATACTACGTGACTGGCCAATATACTACGTGGCTGGGCAATATACTACGTGGCTGTGCAATATACTACGTCACTGGGCAATATACTACGTCACTGGGCAATATATTAAGTGGCTGGACAATATACTACGTGGACATGCATATTCTAGAATACCCGATGCGTTAGAATCGGGCCACCATCTAGTGTAAAAATAAACATTTTACTTTACATTTTACTAGTATATTGCGCAGCCACTTAGTATATTGCCCAGTCACGTAGTATATTGCCCAGTCACGTAGTATATAGCCCAGAGCCACGTAGTATACAGCACAGCCCACGTAGTATATAGCACAGCCCACGTAGTATATAGCACAGCCCACGTAGTATATTGCACAGCCCACGTAGTATATTGCACAACCCACGTAGTATATTGCCCAGAGCCACGTAGTATACAGCACAGCCCACGTATTATATAGCACAGCCCACGTAGTATATAGCACAGCCCAAGTAGTATATTGCACAGCCCATGTAGTATATTGCACAGCCCATGTAGTATACAGCACAGAGCCACGTAGTATATTGCCAAGAGCCACGTAGTATACAGCACAGCCCACGTAGTGTATAGCACAGCCCATGTAGTATATAGCACAGCCCGCGTAGTATATTGCACAGCCTACGTAGTATATTGCACAGCCCACGTAGTATACAGCACAGAGCCACGTAGTATACAGCACAGAGCCACATAGTATATAGCACAGACACGTAGTATATTGAACAGCCAAGTAGTATATTGCACAGCCACAGAGTATATACACACCTTCCTTCCGCAGCTGTCACCGCCGCATGTGCTGCAGCCATCATAAATAACCGCGGCCGTCATCGCTGACCACGGCCGCAAATTTAGTCCCCGGCTTTTGGCGGCGGTAGGCCCAACAGCGCCCATGGTCCCGGGTGGCTCCGCCTTCCTCATGGTGACTCCGCCCCCTTTGCAGCGCTTCTGGCCGGGCCTGTATTGGCTGGCCGCGACCCGCGGCCTCTAATTTAGTCCCTGGCTTTTTGCCGCGGTAGGCCCAACAGCACCCATCGTCCCAGTCGACTCCGCCCTCTTTACAGCGCTTCTTGTCGGGCCTGTATGGAGTGGGCGGCGACTCGCTCTGCATACTTCCTGGCCTCCCCTGCCCTTTTGTCTACTGGCTGGCCTCGACCAATGAATATCCGGGACAGACAGACGGAAGTGCCCCTTAGACAATTGTATACATACATTCCTTAATGAAATAGGGATAGGCAAATTAATATTTTAGTCTTAAATCTTAGAGACTCATAAGTCTACATAGGAGCTGTGTACCAAATACGGTAAGAGATTTTATTTTTTTATTAAAACTTTTCACAAAGTTGCTTTTTTAATTTCCTTTTTTTTTAAGCAAGGGAGCAAAAAATGCTTAGAAAGCTGTAAATGCTACAGCGTAACACTTTCCAAAAGGAAAGTTTGTACACCACCCAAGATTTGTACTTTCTTAACGATTTTGCAGTAATTAAAATAAAAAAGGAAATATTTCCAAGCTAAGAGTAAAGCACTGGACCTTCCTTCTATAAATTTATTAAAATATCAGAACTAATTAGTAATATTAATGAGTAGTGATACCATTACCAGCAGAAGCCGCCTGGATAATAATATTTACATAACTGTTTGTAAATTCATCAGCGCGTGCAGAATTCAGCAGCGTTAGAATAATTAAGTAATATTATGTCACAGCACATTGTTATCAATTAACATCAATGTATGGGTAAGCTCACGGACGACCTGTAGGGGGCACTGTTGTTATTTTAATACTAATTTTTTTTTTTTCAAACTGTTCACATAATGAAGAGTCTATTATTCATCCTTGGGTGTAACTCTTGTACAGAGCAGATTGCAAAATATCAACTCATTGCCCATCTGTTCTCCATGGGACTGGAAAATAAAAAAAAATGCTCTTTTATTTAAAATAATCTATTCCCATTAAATATAATATAAGCAACGCTCCTTTTTCGGTAAATGATTGAAAAGTTAAGAAAGAATTTGTAATATATCTCACAGACAAACGTTAAATTAAGAATAAAAAAAAATATTAGAAAAATCTTAAGGGTCAGATACGGTCCCGCACCTTTTAAAGACTAGACGCGTTTTGAGCATTTCTTTATCTTCCTATTTTTCGTTTCGTTTTTCTTCTTTTGTTTTATTATTTTAGAACTGTTATTATTAATGGGGTTGTCCAGGTTTGGGGCTCAAGTCTGCAGTCAATCTAAGTGACGGCAGACTTGTGCATCCTCACAGTGCGCACGGAGTACGCTGTCAGGATTATATATATAGTTCCAATTACTCATGTTTTGTTACACACATGTTTATTTTCTTTGTGTGTATTGGAACAGCACAAAAAAGGCAAGTTGCACATAATTTCTCACGAAACCCCAAAAATGGGCCAGACAAAAATGTTGGCAGCCTGTACGTGAAGAAGGGAAATTGTCCCCTTCACTGTCCCTCGGGCTGTGGCCCTAACTATCTCTGTTCCCAAAGGTACCTCTTTAGGTGAAGAGGCTTGGGCCTCGTTCCTCACTGTTCAACTATTATATCCTAAGTTGTCCCCACTTAACCCTGATGTTTTGTTCGTTTCCACTATACACTTGTACTGCTCCGGTCATTTTTGACCGGACCTATTAATCCCCCAGGATGCCCGGGACAGAGATGTATCAACACACAAGACAAACAGGGATAACAGAAAAGCCACTAACATACAAAAAACATTCATCAAAAGCAGAGGTATACAAGGAAGAGGAGGAATGTACAAACCAAATAGGAATAGCACAAGGAGAAAAGCATACCCCCAAAAAACACCATGCAACAATCTCCAGCAGCAACAAACAATCTTCAACTCAGCACAGCAATTCCAAGGAACCAGGAAGTAGAACTTTCACTGGCAAAGAAGAGAAAGTCTGGCCAGTTTTTATAGAAAGAGGGAATGACAAGATCAGGAGCAGCTGGGAGATGGAGCTGCATGTTTCTAGCCAGCGTAGAAAAGGTCATTAACCTCTTCAGCATCCAAGGAAATGAAATCCATTTAACGTGAGACATGAAACACATAGGCTACATGGATGACCTGTGATTCACAATACATAATGACTTTCTAACCCCAGATCTCCCAAGGGGATGTGACACACTCGTAACACAACCTCAACTTAATATTTGGTTGCACACCGTTTTGAATAAATGACTGCAATCGCTTCCTATAACCATTAAGAAGATTTTTACATATTTCTGTTGGTATTTTTGACCACTTTTCTTTTACAAACTGCTCCAGGTCTCTCATACTTGAAGGCGCCTTCTCCCAACAGAAGTTTTAAGATCTCTCCACAGGTGTTCAGTGGGATTTAGATCCAGACTCATTGGTCACTTCAGAACTCTCCAGCGCTTTGATTCCATCCATTTCTGGGTGATTCTTGAAGTATGTTTGGGGGTCCTTGTCCTGCTGGTAGACCCATGACCTAGGACATCAACCCAGCTTTCTGACACTGGGCACTACATTGCAAACCAAAATCCTTTTGTAATCTTCAGATCGCATGATGTCTTTCACACAGTCAAGGCACCCTAGGCGCTGGAAGCAGCAAAACCCTAAAACATCTTTGAACCTCCACCATATCTGACTGTAGGTACTGTGTTATTTTCTTTGTAGAATTCACTCCATTCTCAGTATATGGTAGAATGATGTGCTTTATCAAAAAGCTCTCTCTTGGTTTCATCTGTCCACAAGACGCTTTTCAGGAAGGATTTTGGCAAACTGAAGACTAGTTTTTAATGCCTGTCAGCAGTGGGGTCCTCCTGGGTCTACTGACATAGCATTTAATTCAAATGTTGATGGATAGTTCGCACTGACACTGATGCACCCTGAGCCTCCAGGACGGCTTGAATTTCGTTAGAGCTTGATTGGGGCTGCTTATCCTCCATCTGGACCATCCTGCATTGCAAGCTTTCATCAATTTTTCTCTGCTGTTGTAAACTTCTTGATTATGCTGCACACCATGAATAAAGGATCATCAATATCTCAGGAGATGGACTTGTAACCTTGTGATTGCTGATATTTTTCAACTGTTTTAGTTCTCAAGTCCTCGGACAGTTCTCTTCTCTTTCTATTCTTATTGTGACACACACACAGATTGCGTCAACTTCTCCCATTTTTATCTGGTTTCAGGTGTGATTATCATATTGCCTACGCCTTTTACTTGCCACAGGTGAGTTTGAACGAGCATCACATGCCCGAAACAAAGTTGTTTACTGACAATTTTGACTAGGTGCCAACAATTTTGTTCTGCCCATTTTGGGGGTTTTGTATTGTTCCAATAAACACAAAAAAAATAAACATGCGTGTAACAAAATAAATACGAATATAAATTCAAATAAATATAAATCATTTTGGGGGAGAAATACTTTTATTTTATGAAACAATTTCAAGGTTGTGAAAACTTTTTTGGCCATGCCTTTATACGTAAAATGAGAAAACCTCCTCAAAAACTCAAAATTCCTTAAAATTAATGATGGGTTAACCCTTGGATGTTCTGGTCCGGTGGGCTCAGACAAACTTTTAAAAACAGTACCCGAACCAGAACCCTGAAGTTTCCGCGTAGTTTCCTCTTAAAAAATTCAGCAAAAATACTCAATGTGAACGAACCCTAATGCTTTTAATTAGATCTGGCCAAGCAAATAATATGATGGGGCAAAACACCTGACACCTGGACACATGGAACAATGACATAAGTGACAGCTTGTACTTTCCCTGACACATATTGACTGGCGGAAACAAACTTAACTGACACTTTTGATCAAAGTTACTAATGATATTGAACTATTTATTATCAGAAAACCACAAAAATGTCTTCACAAGAAAAGTTTCCTGCCAAGAAAAGTGGTGACACACTAGATGTTCCCAGCGCGCTGCGCTTTGTGTCCCACACATAATGGAGTATGTGCTCCTGTCACTCGCTGTGCGCCATCAATCAGCAGTAACCAGAGCGTCGATACGGACGGTGACACTGCATACGGCGGGAAAAGTGTGCGAAAGGTGAAAACTCTATCTGGACGTGTCTAGTGAAGGTGTCGCCGATGGCTGGTGGTGATCATCATGGTAATCGAAAACATAATCCTAGGTGTGAAGAATTGTTTTATCAATTTTATCAATTTCAATTTCCATCCATTGTAACATTTCTTAAATCCTGAATCAATTAATTGGATAGAAACTATTTCTGGATTGAGAGACAAACGAAGTTACTGCAGAATAGTGAGTGCAGCTCTGGAGTCTAATACAGCATGTAACTCAGGATCAGTAATGTAATGTATGTACACAGTGACTGCACCAGCAGAATAGTGAGTGCAGCTCTGGGGTATAATACAGAATGTAACTCAGGATCAGTAATGTAATGTATGTACACAGTGACTGCACCAGCAGAATAGTGAGTGCAGCTCTGGAGTCTAATACAGCATGTAACTCAGGATCAGTAATGTAATGTATGTACACAGTGACTGCACCAGCAGAATAGTGAGTGCAGCTCTGGAGTCTAATACAGAATGTAACTCAGGATCAGTAATGTAATGTATGTACACAGTGACTGCACCAGCAGAATAGTGAGTGCAGCTCTGGGGTATAATACAGGATGTAACTCAGGATCAGTAACGTAATGTATGTACACAGTGACTGCACCAGCAGAATAATGAGTGCAGCTCTGGAGTATAATACACAATGTAACTCAGGATCAGTAATGTAATGTATGTACACAGTGACTGCACCAGCAGAATAGTGAGTGCAGCTCTGGGGTATAATACAGGATGTAACTCAGGATCAGTAATGTAATGTATGTACACAGCGACTGCACCAGCAGAATAGTGAGTGCAGCTCTGGGGTATAATACAGGATGTAACTCAGGATCAGTAATGTAATGTATGTACACAGCGACTGCACCAGCAGAATAGTGAGTGCAGCTCTGGGGTATAATACAGGATGTAACTCAGGATCAGTAATGTAATGTATGTACACAGTGACTGCACCAGCAGAATAGTGAGTGCAGCTCTGGGGTATAATACAGGATGAAACTCAGGATCAGTAATGTAATGTATGTACACAGTGACTGCACCAGCAGAATAGTGAGTGCAGCTCTGGGGTATAATACAGGATGTAACTCAGGATCAGTAATGTAATGTATGTACACAGTGACTGCACCAGCAGAATAGTGAGTGCAGCTCTGCAGTATAATACAGGATATAACTCAGGATCAGTAATGTAATGTATGTACACAGTGACTGCACCAGCAGAATAGTGAGTGCAGCTCTGGGGTATAATACAGGATATAACTCAGGATCAGTAATGTAATGTATGTACACAGTGACTGCACCAGCAGAATAGTGAGTGCAGCTCTGGGGTATAATACAGGATGTAACTCAGGATCAGTAATGTAATGTATGTACACAGTGACTGCACCAGCAGAATAGTGAGTGCAGCTCTGGGGTATAATACAGGATGTAACTCAGGATCGGTAATGTAATGTATGTACACAGTGACTGCACCAGCAGAATAGTGAGTGCAGCTCTGGGGTATAATACAGGAGGTAACTCAGGATCAGTAATGTAATGTATGTACACAGTGACTGCACCAGCAGAATAGTGAGTGCAGCTCTAGAGAATAATACAGAATGTAACTCAGGATCAGTAATGTAATGCATGTACACAGCAACTACACCAGCAGAATAGTGAGTGCAGCTCTGGGGTATAATACAGGATGTAACTCAGGATCAGTAATGTAATGTATGTACACAGTGACTGCACCAGCAGAATAGTGAGTGCAGCTCAGGAGTATAATACAGGATGTAACTCAGGATCAGTAATGTAATGTATGTACACAGTGACTGCACCAGCAGAATAGTGAGTGCAGCTCTGGAGTATAATACAGGATATAACTCAAGATCAGTAATGTAATGTATGTACACAGTGACTGCACCAGCAGAATAGTGAGTGCAGCTCTGGAGTATAATACAGGATGTAAAGCCAGAGATTAGGCTGTTCACAAGGAATAGTATGACTGTCATGGTACCGCAGCTCTTTTCTTCTTGCCGTCACATTGGATCTTCTTGGTTCTCTTCTCTTAAAGACTGTGTTTTTATATTTCTTAATTTGAGCACATCCATAAAGTCAAAACCAAATGTAGCATTGTTTGTTGTGAGTAATGGTGCCCATATAGAATAGTGCCATACAGTGACAAGTTCTGCAGGTATCCTGTATAGATGATATATTTCCCTTCCGTGACTTTCAGTCTCTATATTATATCTGGAGAGGGTGATGAGATGACCGGATGCTCGCTGTCTCACCGTGCAGCATAACGTCGCCCTGACTTTCACCGGAAGCGCGGTATGATTGACAGGACGATAAAGAGTCACGTGATCTTGTAATTTCATTCATAAAAACTGTTTTCGTTGAGGGGAAAAGGATTTTCCTGCAAAAGTCACAATGGACAAAACCCTTCAGAGGAAACCCCTCCTCACATGGAATTTCCTAGTGTCCCGAGGAATGCTGCCGAAAACTGTCTGATTATTTGTGCAGAGGGAAAGTCATCATTTTGTGCCGCTCCTCCTAGATGGGGCAGGGAGAAAATTACTAACTGGATTTCAAATTTCAATATATGAGACACTCAAATGATAGGAACAAAAATATTATTGTTATGGAAAAGTTTTTCCAAACTTAAAAAAAGTTTTAAAAAGTCTTATTTTACCCATGAAATAGCTCAATGTACATCAAAAGTTCCTGTAACATCAACATTCTAATATTCTATTGTAGAGGGATTATCCTTATTCTCTTTTGCACAAGGAAACACGAGAACCAATGGGATGAAACTGAAAGGGAGAAGATACAGATTAGATATTAGAAAAAAAAAATTGACAGTGAGGGTGATCAATGAGTGGAACAGGCTGCCACGAGAGGTGGTGAGTTCTCCTTCAATGGAAGTCTTCAAACCAAGGCTGGATAGACATCTATCTGAGATGGTTTAGTGACTCCTGCATTGAGCAGGTTTTGGACACGATGTTCCTGGAGGTCCCTTCCAACGTTAACATTCTATGATTCTATGATGGTACAAGAGAATGCAAGAAGCTTTGTAATACATCCATTCAGATAAATATGCTTCTTTCTCCGTTTACCAGCCACTTCTTCTCCCTCCTGAACCCCATATTAACTCAGAAACACAACTAAACTCCAACAATCTGAAACCTCAGACTGTGTTCACACATTAAGGCCAAGCAACATTTTTCATCCCCATTGTAGTAGAACCGCAATGTGTGAACACAACCTAACTGATTCCAAGTGGTTTATGCTTTGAGAGAGTTATTTAACACTGTACTAGCATTGGTTTAGTAGAACCTCATGTTCCCTTCTAATTAAAAGGTGTTTTTTTCTTTGTGAGGTGAGTTCTCGATGCCTTTGATCCACATTAAACTTCTTCTGCAGCAAGGACTGTGCAGCAGGGCGATCCAGTTGGAACAATAGAGGCAGATGTAGCAGTAATGTCATAGATTGAACACCATCCAGTTTGGTCATTATGAAGTGGATTTTCAGGGCAAAAACTGTGTCTAATGGGATACTGAGAGGGGACACTATTTAGAGAGGTAGTCATGGAGTGCACACTAATAAGACAAACAGGTAGAAAATAGTAACATAGTAACATAGTAACATAGTTAGTAAGGCCGAAAAAAGACATTTGTCCATCCAGTTCAGCCTATATTCCATCATAATAAATACCCAGATCTACGTCCTTCTACAGAACCTAATAATTGTATGATACAATATTGTTCTGCTCCAGGAAGACATCCAGGCCTCTCTTGAACCCCTCGACTGAGTTCGCCATCACCACCTCCTCAGGCAAGCAATTCCAGATTCTCACTGCCCTAACAGTAAAGAATCCTCTTCTATGTATCCCATGGGGCAACCATCATCTATCAAGAACATCAGGAAGAAATTTCGATTCAGTGGGGCAACTTGATAGTGAACATTATCCATCTCGGTAATCATTGAATGCACACTATCCAGTTAGAATACCAGTCAGAGAACTTCATCCAATGGGGTCACCATAAAGTAGACACCATACAGCCAAGTCATCATGAAGTACACATTATCCAAAAGGATTGCCATGGAGAAAACAGCACCCAATGGTATCACCGTAGAATGGACATTATCTAAGTTATCTTGGAGTATGCACCAACCCCATAGATGACTAAGCAGAAAACTACATCCCTTGGGGTCACCACAGAGTGAACATAATCCAACTAGGTAATCATGGAGTGCACACCATCCAATAAGATTGCTATGAAAAAAGCTACGTGTTGTGGGGGGTCACCATAGTCTGTACCTCATAGGTTATCATAGAGTGTATACTAATAAGATAAGAAGAGAGAATGTAGTATGCCATGGGGTCACCATCACCACAGAGTGGACACCCTACAGCTAGGTCCCCACACAATCCAATAAGATTAACAGAGAGAAAACTACACCCAATGAAAGCAGGGAGGAAACAAAGCCATCATGAAGTGTAAGCCGTTCAATAGGCATACCAGGGAGAAGATTGTATGCCATGGTGGCCATCACAGAGTGGACGCCATCCATTTAGGTCATCAACCAATGCACAACATCCAGTAAGAAATCCAGTTAGAAAACTGCACCCAATGTGGTCGCCATAAAGTGGACACCATCCAACTAGGTCATCAAGGTATACACATCGTCCAGTAAGATTACCTGGGAGAAAACTGCATCCCATAGTATCATCATAGGCTGCTTGTCATCAAACTAGGTCATCATGGCTCATGGCATGCAATCCAATAGAATTACCGGAAATAAAACTACATCCCATAGAGTAGACACCAACCAATTAGGACATCATGGAGAGAAATGCATCCTATGGAGTCATCATCGATTAAACACCATCCAGGTAGGTTATCTTGAAGTGGACATAACCTGGTAGAATTTTTAGAGAGAAAACTGTGTCCCACGAGGTCACCATAGAGGGAATACTATCTAACTAGGTTATTAAAATAAGATTACTAGGACAAAAACTATGTCCCATGTTTCCAGGGAGAAAACTAGACCATCATGGAGTATAAACCATCCAAAAAGAATACCAGAAAGAAAATTGTATACCATGGGGCCACCACAGCGTGAAGATCTATCTAGGTCATCATGGAATGCACATTATCCAATAAGATTGGCAGGGAGGAAACTGTGTCCCATAGGGTCATCCTATAGTGGACACCATCCAACTAGGCCATCATTGAGTGCACACCATTCCATAAGTCAGAAAACTGCATCAAATAGTGTCACAATAGCTTATAAAAGAGTGCACACCATCCAATAAAATTACCAGAGAGAACATTGTATCATATTGGGTCACCAAAATGTGGACACCATCAAAATAGATCATCACTGAGTGCACACCATCCAGTAGGAATGCCAGTCTGCATGGAATGGTGTCACAATAAAGTGAACACTACCTAACTGGATTTACATGGAGTGCACACCAGGAGCTCTCAACTGAGCAGATTAACCCCTCCACTGCTAAAAGAAACTTCACCATTTAATATGAAGGTGAAGTGCTTCTAATCAGTGCAGGAGTAGGAGAAATCAGACGCTGCGGTCTTCGGACTCCTCTCTGTCGCGGTAAACTTGTGACAAGTGCCCGACTAAAGAATCACTTAATCAGAAATATAATTTTAAATCTGTGTTACTCATGCATATTATCATATTTTCACACATTGCACATGGATATACAGTGGCATGTAAAAGTATGGGCATCCCTAGTCAAAATTACTATCATTGTGTACAGTTCAGCGAGTTGAAGATGAAATGATCTCTAAAAGGCCGAAAGTTAAAGATGACACATTTCCTTTGCATTTTAGACAAAAAAACATAAATATATATACTGTATTTTTCCAACTATAAGACCCACTTTTCCTCAAAAAAAAACTGTGAGGAAAATGGGGGGTGCGTCTTATAGTTGGGATGCAGGCTTACCGGCAGTGTGGTGGCGGCAGAGGTGCGGGGATGATGAAGAGCGGTGAGCGGTATGGCGTGAGCAGGGTCCCTTCCACAGGTGACGTGATGCTGCGGCCCGGTATCCAAGGAGAGCAGCAGACCTGGGTGAGTCACGGCTTTCTCGGTGGCGGCAGCCATCTTCCTGAGGCCGCGCGTGCGCAGATTGAGTTTTCTGCTTCCTGGGGCTTCAGGAAAATGGCCGTGGGAGGCCGCGTGTGCACAGATTGAGATCGCAGCGGCCATTTTCCTGAAGCCGAGTTCGCAGATTGGGATCTCGGCTTCAGGAAAATGGACGCCGCAATCTCCATCTGCGCATGCGCGGCCTCCCGCAGCCATTTTCCTGAAGCCCTGGGAAGCAGAGTACTCAATCTGCGGACGCGTGGCCTCAGGAAGATGGCCGCCGCCACCGAGAAACTGGTGATTAACACAGCTCTGCTGCTCACCTTAGATACCGGGCCACGGCATCACTTCACCTGAGGAAGTGACCACACATCTGCCGCCACCACAGCACTGCCGCAACCCCCCCATGGACACCAGGCCATGGCATTGCCCACCTAAGCAGGAAGGGACCCTGCTCAGGTGCATGCCGTGCCGCCCACCGCGCCTCAGCATCACGGCACCTCTCCAGACAACATGCCTCCTGTGACCCTGCTCTGCCACCGCCTGCCCTCAGATAAGATATCTTAAATTCGGACAATAAGACAGACCCCCATCTTATAAAAAATCTTTTTTTCTGCAATTATCACCCCAAATTTGGGGTGCGTCTTATGGTCTTATAGTCCGAAAAATACGGTATAATCATTTTTTACATTTTCAAAATTACAAAAAGGAAAGTGGGTTGATGCAATGTTTACTATCATCCTTAGAAAAAGCCAGGTGATGCAAATTTTCCAACTTTATAAAACCCAGCTGCCTCTAATCTAATTAGTGCCCAAAAACAACTGTCATGTGTTCTTCTAAGCAGCTGCCTAGCACTCCGAAAATGAAAATGGGGTGGCCCACGAAGCAGGAGAAGGCTATAAAAAGATAGCAAAGCATTTTCAAGTTGCCTTTTCCTCAGTTCAAAATGTAATTAAGAAATGACAGTTACCAGATACAGTGGAGGTCAAGATAAGGTCTGGAAGACCAAGCAAAATTTCAGTGAGAGCTGCTCCTTGGATTGCTACAGAGGCAAATCAGAACACCAGCTTGACTGCAAAAAATCTTAAGAAAGATTTAGAAGACTCTGGAGTTGTGGGACATTGTTCTACTGTTCAGAGACACCTGCACAAATATGGCTTTCATGGAAGAGTCATCAGAAGAAAACGTATCCTGCACCTAAAATTCAGCTTCATAATTGTGCAACAGAACATTTAAACATGCCTCATGCATTTTGAAAACAAGTCCTGTGGACCAAATAGGTTAAAATAGAACTCTTTGGCCACAGTGATCTGTATGCTTGTATGTGTGGAGAAAAAAAAGGCCAGAGAATTTAAGGAAAATAACATCTCACCAACCATTAAGCATGGAGGTGGATCAATGGGGTTGTGTTGCAGTCAATGGCACAGTGAACATTTCACAGGTAGAGGGAGGAATGGATTCAATAAAATTTCAACAAATTCTTGATGGAAACATAACACCATCTGAAAAAATCTGAAGTTGAAAAGAGGAAGTTGGCTTCTACAAATGGATAATGATCCTAAACACATGTAAAAATCCACAACAGACAACCTCAAAAGTTGCAAGCTGAAGGTTTTACAATGGCCCTCACAGTCCCCTGATCTGAACATCATTGAAAATCTGTAGCTAGACCTCAAAATAGCAGAAGATGCAAGGCAACCCAGGAATCTCACAGAACTGGAAGAATTCTCCAAGGAAGAATGGTTGAAAATCCCTCAAACATGAACTTAAAGACTCTTGTGTGGCTGCAAAAAGCATTTACAAACTGTGATACTTGCAAAAGGGGGTGTACTAGGTACTAACCATGCAGGGTGCCCAAACTATTGCATCGGCCCATTTTTCTTTTCAGAATTTTTAAACAGTAAAATATGAAAAGATATATATATTTTTTTTTTGCCTAAAATACATAGGAAATGTGTAATCTTTAATTTTAAGCCTTTTAGAGATCATTTAATCTTCATCTTACTTAACTGTTCACAATAGCAGTAATTTTTCAAGGGGTGCACAAACTTTTACATACCACTGTATAGGCAGCATGTGCAGAACAGAAAATGAATATATCTTTATAGCCAGTGAAGCTTCCATTGACTTTCATACCTTATCATCATACAAGATTAAGAGATGAACTTCAGGCTTAAAATCATTAACATTCCGATTCCTCATGACAATATTATGCATTTTGTGCAGACACAATAAGCCTAAACAACACCTGACAAAAATACATACTTTCAAAGCTAGCCATCTTGCACTACTCATCTAAAGATTTCTCGAGCCAAAATAAAAGGTAAAAAAGGGCAATGAGTAAATTGATTTGATGTTAAAGGGAACCTGTCAGGCCCCCCCATGCCTCCAACCCCCCAAAGACTAGTCAAAGCCCTAATTAGCATAAGAAACATGGACATTATAAATGCTTTTTTTTTTGTACCTTGTTTTCACTCAATAATGTTATACATGGCCGATTAGGCAGGGAATTTGCTCATACATAGGTAGAATGCTGCTGGGTTGTAGGGCATGGGGGACCTGTCAGGATCCCTTCAAATAGTTTTTTAGGAATTTGCTGAATTCGGTGAATTCCATCATCTAACAAAAAACAGAAGATTCCATCATCCAGACAAGGCGGCCAGACTTCCACATAATGCCCTGAAACTATCACTAGCGCAATCAATCTGGATGAACTTTCATAGCCTGTTTAAAAGCAGAAGCAGGGAATGCAGCAGCCAATTATGGTGACTCTGGATAGTGTGAGGATGTCACAGTTCACAACGATATGGAGAGATAGTCAAAAAGCACAGAAGAAACTGACAGTGTGTGACAGCAGTGGAGAACAGTTCTATATATACTGTATGTTGACGTCACTTTGAAGTTCCTAATGCTATGTTTGCATTAAAGAGTTTGAACGGGATAGCTCATGGTCCGGGTGTTCCATGCATGGTCCGACTGTTCCACGCATCTTTCCGGGCAATTGGACACTTTGCAGTGGTTTAAATTCTCAATGAATCGATTTGCTAAGAAGCAATTTTTCTTTTGGGGGGGGGGGGGGGGGAAATTCCACAAAATTGGCAAATAAAAAATTTAAATATTTCACTCATCTGCAAAATTTACCTTGAAAACTGCAATAACTAAACTTATCTAGTTAGAAGAATATATTCCGCTCATCCTTCTATTGCTCGGCTCTCAATGTGGAAGTAGTAGTGTGTCAGGGTGGATAAATGATTCAGGATGTCCCTGCGTAACTCCTGGCGCCCACTAATGCTTCACCCAGATGCACTCTTTCCAGATATATAAGCCTTTTTCTAATTTTACAGCAAGGTCACGCTGTTTATTTAGCTCCAAGTGTGATATCGGCGCAGCTTCTATCAGCGCCGCTGGATGAGTCGAGAGGAAAATCAAACATCCGCTTTTTTTATTTTTTTTTGTTCTCTCTCATCAAACAATAAACTGCAGGTCAATCCTTAGTCATAAAGTAAGCACATCCGTCACATCGCCGGCAGAAAGGTAACAAGATCTGCCAATAGGGCTGACCTGCTGCTACATTTACCATGAAAGGAACACACGACAATAGGAGCAACAGTCTGGAACACTGACATTCGGTTTTGTCTGCTCAGTGTTTTTGTGCCCATGTGATCGGGGACGTTTGAAGATTACGTTTAGCTCCCGCTCGGCACGGTCACAGACCACAGTGTTGTTTTAAGGCTGGTTTTGTTGTGGTTTATCACGGGGGGCCTTGCGTAAGCAAACACAAATGTTAAATGGGGTCCCTCCTTTCTGGGGCTAGTTACAGGGTTATCGAAAAATGGAAAAAATGCTGAAAATGTTATAAAATAAAAACTACTCGCTAGTTGGTTCTACAAACGTCGAAGTTGCTTAAATTGTCCCAAAATTTGTGGATTTTAGCTAATTGAAATTTTGAAGAATTCGATTGAAAGGGATAACATTTTTTCTGGATATATATGGGCCAGAAATGAGTTAAAACACTGTTACGTCTATCAGAGGCCGCAGATTCAAAATGGCTATCTAGGACAGGCTTGGTGCAAGCCACTCCATCTGGCGGATTTCAGAGCAAGCCCGGCCTTCACCCTTTAACCCCCCTGTACAGGGACATGCACTCAAAACAAGGTCCAGTAGATTGCTTTCAAAATCTCAGGCCGGAGGAGCGAACCAGAAGCAAGAAAATAGTCGGGTAGCCCGGTCAGAATCAGGAGGTCGGTGTAGGGACAAAAACACAAAGAATGAGAATAGTCAAAAAGTAAGCCGAGGTCAAAAGTCGGGACTGTCCGCTGGGAGAATAGCAAGGCAAGTGACACAATAAAACTGGGAGTGGACAGCAGGATCTCAGGAGCTTAAATAACTTGCAGATCCACCCAAACCACAAAGTAGTTAACTCTATTTCTCCCAGTATAGATGGGACTACAATTCCCACAGAACACAAAACTTGAACTGTGTCATCTGTATTAAAAGCATGACGTCACATGGTGATAGAAGAAGATGAGGGAAGGTCAGGCACTGATACAGATGGCACAGGTGTCTACTCCAATCCGGTGTCGGTTTCCTCTTCACTCTTTGTCGAGGCTTCTGGTGCTGACTAGGTTTTGGCACAAGTTTTGAAGTCATGATATAAAAGAACTTGCATTAATATGTCAGAATTCACATCAAGGCCTTGACAGCTTTGGAAACACCAGTAGTGCGGAGCTCACAGATGCCAGTGATAGGAGCCATCGCTACAACAAGTCCATTCATGACATTTCTTCCTTCGAAATCTTCCACCATCACCTGTGAGTGATATTATTGAGAAGTGAAAGGAACCGCAGCAACTCAGCCACAAAGTGGAGACCCCATAACGTTACAGAGCGGTGGCCACTGAGTGCTGAGGAGCAGAGGGCAGAGAAGTCACCAACGCTCTGCTGACCCCATAACTGCAGAGTCCAGACCTCCTCTGGTATCAGCACAAACACGGCCGAGCAGCTGCATACAGCCATACATCACCATGCACAATACTGTGCATAAGATTTGGTGGTGTAAAGCCGCCACCACTGGACTCGGGAGGAAACGTGTTCTGTGCACTGACATATTGCACTTCAATATTTGACGTCTGATGGGTGAATCTGGGGTTGGTGAAAGCCAGGAGAACGAGGGACAATGCTATGAGTCCTACTGAAATTTTAATACTGCAGTATGCAAGATATTTCGCAACTTCCATCTTTGTGGGAACAAATTGAGGCAGGCCTTTTTCTGTTCCCCATGACTGTGAATAGTGAGCAAGGTCTATAAAAACATGGATGGAGGAGTTTGGGGAGGAAGAACAGAGACCAGACCTCAACCCCATCAAACACCTTTGGGATGAAGTAGACTGGAGATTATAAGCCTGACCTCTCCCGACCATCAGTGTCTGACCTCACCACAGCTATTTTGGATCAAGGGGCAAAAATTCCAACAGAGGACTTCAAAATCTTGTAGAAAGTCTTCGGAGAAGAGCCGGAGCCGTTTTATCTGCAGAGAGGGCAACTCCATATTAATGTCTATGAAGGTCTCAGAAGATCCTGTAGGTGGGACTTGGACATGTCCCAACACTTTTATCCATATACTGTATAAAAAGTCAAGAAATTCGGAACGCCGTACCCAGAATCCAAGTTTATCCCAGTTAAGCCTTTCTATATTTTTGCGCATGCCTGACCTTACTTTGCACTACGCAAACATAGAAAGTACACTGAGTTTTACTACACAGGCACCAGAAGTCAATGTGAACACAAACTTAATAATTTCACCCTGCTTCATTAGGCAAAGACTGGAGTCCTTGCCTGGAGGACCTTATTACAGGATTAGGAGTCAATGTTTTGTGACCAGGGTCAAATCTCTTCACAGGTGCGTTAAGACTATGAACTTGTGTCATGACAATAAATGAAGTTCCATACATTAATCTAATCCTTAATCACATTGCTATCATGTGTAAACATCCGACCTCTTTGTGTTAATCAGGCAGCATCTGCCGGAGAAAATAAATTCTCCTCCAATTTTCATTGATTTTACCGAGAGCTCATGGCTATAAATTCTTCTGTGTTCAAACACGGTTTGAGGACGTGATCGTGTGAGTCACCGGCCCCGCGAGTTCAGTCTTGTACCTTGTGCAAAATAAGTAAATATTGCCCATTCATAAGGGTTAGAGAAAGCACAGACGTCAATACACTTAGGAAAATGTATTCAAATCATGGAATGTTTTATCAGCGGAGCTCAGTCATCGTCCGCCTTGTTTTATGTAAAGACGTATTCTCGGTTTGGCTCCAATGAAAATTCAAATACCATAATAAAATTTATTTGGCAGGAAGTTTTTTTTTTTTTTTAAAGCGAATCTGTCTTCCTTTTTGCGTTTGTGCTCTGTTTGCAAGCATATCAGGTATGGGTGGTTCTGTGCAGAAACGTGGTGGCTCGTCAGGGTCAGGAAGTCATCTTGTAGTAGTAATAAGTGCATAAGTCTCTAATCAACAAAGATGCAAGATATTGCTCACCTTGCCCATGAAGGCAGGTTTTGTGGCACCCAGCAACTTTTTGCTTTATCCGATGGTCCCAATTGTGGCAGTGTTCTTCCCTCTTTTTCTCTCTTTGGTGGGCATAACTGCTTTTCCAATCAACCAACTCTTCTTGATGATGTCAGGCAAGTTGGCCTGGAGAGCAATAAGTTTCCAAAGCCAGGAAGTCCATACCCTTTCCTGGCTCTTATTCTTGTTGCACACCTGTCTCAGATATGAGCTTTGCGTCCTTCATCCTGGTCCGCTAAACTCTATTGTCCTCCACGGTGGGCTTTACAGATGACCCTGCTTGATCTAATGTGATCATCTGCCTGGGCTTACACAAGGCTCACCAAGACATACACCTGTTGTGTGTCTTGGTACTAAGACTTTAGTCCTCCTGTATATAATAAAACCTGGCACTCAACTTATATTATGAAAGCGAATTTATTTGTCAGCAACCAAACGTTTCGGTCATTAATCTGACCTTCATCAGTTATGTATAGTAAGTGGTGTTTATAATAGGTGCATGCCCATGTGGGCAAAAGGAAAATAGCTTCCCTGGTCTATGTGGAGACTAGGTATGCATTAAGCAGCAGCAGGCGTGTGGCGTGGAGGACGCGGTGTCCACCGCTAGACTAGTGATGGACACCGCATCCTCCACACCACACGCCTGCGGCTGCCTAATGCATACCTAGTCTCCATTGTTATGATAGGCAATTCAGTAACACAATGTACATAGCGATCAGAGCACATACAGTGATCTGACAATAACCCAAAATAATAGAACGAGCTCTGAGACGTGGGAACTCTGCAGACCGCAATTCCTGATCCTCTCCAAACACAACTAGAGGCAGCTGTGGATTGCGCCTAACGCTCCCTATGCAACTCGGCACAGCCTGAGAAACTAACTAGCCTGAAGATAGAAAAATAAGCCTACCTTGCCTCAGAGAAATACCCCAAAGGAAAAGGCAGCCCCCCACATATAATGACTGTGAGTAAGATGAAAAGACAAACGTAGGGATGAAATAGATTCAGCAAAGTGAGGCCCGATATTCTAGACAGAACGAGGATAGGAAAGATAACTTTGCGGTCTACACAAAACCCTAAAGAAAACCACGCAAAGGGGGCAAAAAGACCCTCCGTACCGAACTAATGGCACGGAGGTACACCCTTTGCGTCCCAGAGCTTCCAGCAAAACAAAAGACAAGCTGGACAGAAAAAATAGCAACAAATAGCAAAGAAGCACTTAGCTATGCAGAGCAGCAGGCCACAGGAATGATCCAGAGAAACACAAGTCCAACACTGGAACATTGACAGGAAGCATGGATCAAAGCATCAGGTGGAGTTAAGTAGAGAAGCAGCTAACGACCTCACCAGATCACCTGAGGGAGGAAACTCAGAAGCTGCAGTACCACTTTCCTCCATAAACGGAAGCTCCCAGAGAGAATCAGCCGAAGTACCACTTGTGACCACAGGAGTGAACTCTGCCACAGAATTCACAACAGTACCCCCCCTTGAGGAGGGGTCACCGAACCCTCACCAGAGCCCCCAGTCCGACCAGGATGAGCAACATGAAAGGCACGAACAAGATCGGGAGCATGGACATCAGAGGCAAAAACCCAGGAATTATCTTCCTGAGCATAACCCTTCCATTTAACCAGATACTGGAGTTTCTGTCTTGAAACACAAGATTCCAAAATCTTCTCCACAATATACTCCAATTCCCCCTCCACCAAAACCGGGGCAGGAGGCTCAACAGATGGGACCATAGGTGCCACGTATCTCCGCAACAATGACCTATGGAATACGTTATGTATGGAAAAAGAATCTGGAAGGGTCAGACGAAAAGACACAGGATTAAGAACCTCAGAAATCCTATATGGACCAATAAAACGAGGTTTAAACTTCGGAGAGGAAACCTTCATAGGAATATGACGAGAAGATAACCAAACCAGATCCCCAACACGAAGTCGGGGACCCACACGGCGTCTGCGATTAGCGAAAAGTTGAGCCTTCTCCTGGGACAAGGTCAAATTGTCCACTACATGAGTCCAAATCTGCTGCAATCTGTCCACCACAGTATCCACACCAGGACAGTCCGAAGACTCAACCTTTCCTGAAGAGATACGAGGATGGAACCCAGAATTACAGAAAAACGGCGAAACCAAGGTAGCCGAGCTGGCCCGATTATTAAGGGCGAACTCAGCCAAAGGCAAAAAGGACACCCAGTCATCCTGATCAGCAGAAACAAAGCATCTCAGATACGTTTCCAAGGTCTGATTGGTTCGTTCAGTCTGGCCATTAGTCTGAGGATGGAAAGCCGAGGAAAAAGACAAGTCAATGCCCATCCTACCACAAAAGGCTCGCCAAAACCTCGAAACAAACTGGGAACCTCTGTCAGAAACAATATTCTCTGGAATGCCATGCAAACAAACCACATGCTGGAAGAACAAAGGCACCAAATCAGAGGAGGAAGGCAATTTAGACAAGGGTACCAGATGGACCATCTTAGAAAAGCGATCACAGACCACCCAAATGACTGACATCTTTTGAGAAACGGGAAGGTCAGAAATAAAATCCATAGAGATATGTGTCCAAGGCCTCTTCGGGACCGGCAAGGGCAAAAGCAACCCACTGGCACGAGAACAGCAGGGCTTAGCCCGAGCACAAATCCCACAGGACTGCACAAAAGTACGCACATCCCGCGACAGAGAGGGCCACCAAAAGGATCTAGCCACTAACTCTCTGGTACCAAAGATTCCAGGATGACCAGCCAACACCGAACAATGAAGTTCAGAGATAACTCTATTCGTCCACCTATCAGGGACAAACAGTTTCTCCGCTGGGCAACGATCAGGTTTATTAGCCTGAAATTTTTGCAGCACCCGCCGCAAATCAGGGGAGATGGCAGACACAATTACTCCTTCCTTGAGGATACCCGCCGGCTCAGATAAACCCGGAGAGTCGGGCACAAAACTCCTAGACAGAGCATCCGCCTTCACATTTTTAGAGCCCGGAAGGTACGAAATCACAAAGTCAAAACGGGCAAAAAACAACGACCAACGAGCTTGTCTAGGATTCAAGCGCTTGGCAGACTCGAGATAAGTCAAGTTCTTATGATCAGTCAATACCACCACACGATGCTTAGCTCCTTCAAGCCAATGACGCCACTCCTCGAATGCCCACTTCATGGCCAGCAACTCTCGGTTGCCCACATCATAATTTCGCTCAGCAGGCGAAAACTTCCTGGAAAAGAAAGCGCATGGTTTCATCACTGAGCAACCAGAACCTCTCTGTGACAAAACAGCCCCTGCTCCAATCTCAGAAGCATCAACCTCGACCTGGAACGGAAGAGAAACATCTGGTTGACACAACACAAGGGCAGAAGAAAAATGATGCTTCAACTCTTGAAAAGCTTCCACAGCAGCAGAAGACCAATTGACCAAATCAGCACCCTTCTTGGTCAAATCGGTCAATGGTTTGGCAACACTAGAAAAATTGCAGATGAAGCGACGATAAAAATTAGCAAAGCCCAGGAACTTTTGCAGACTTTTCAGAGATGTCAGCTGAGTCCAATCATGGATGGCTTGGACCTTAACCGGATCCATCTCGATAGTAGAAGGGGAAAAGATGAACCCCAAAAATGAAACCTTCTGCACACCAAAGAGACACTTTGATCCCTTCACAAACAAAGAATTAGCATGCAGGACCTGAAAAACCGTTCTGACTTGCTTCACATGAGACTCCCAATCATCCGAGAAGATCAAAATGTCATCCAAGTACACAATCAGGAATTTATCCAGGTACTCACGGAAGATGTCATGCATAAAGGATTGAAACACTGATGGAGCATTGGCAAGTCCGAACGGCATCACTAGATACTCAAAATGACCCTCGGGCGTATTAAATGCAGTTTTCCATTCATCGCCTTGCCTGATTCTCACCAGATTATACGCACTACGAAGATCTATCTAAAGGCCCCTTCACATTAAGCGACGCTGCAGCGATACCGACAACGATCCGGATCGCTGCAGCGTCGCTGTTTGGTCGCTGGAGAGCTGTCACACAGACAGCTCTCCAGCGACCAACGATGCCGGTAACCAGGGTAAACATCGGGTAACTAAGCGCAGGGCCGCGCTTAGTAACCCGATGTTTACCCTGGTTACCATGCTAAAAGTAAAAAAAAACAAACACTAGATACTTACCTACAGCCGTCTGTCCTCCAGCGCTGCGCTCTGCTTCTCTGCTCTGCTCCTGTACTGTCTGGGAGCCGGAAAGCAGAGCGGTGACGTCACCGCTCTGCTTTCCGGCTCACAGCCAGTACAGGAGGAGTGCAGAGCGCAGCGCTGGAGGACAGACAGCTGTAGGTAAGTATCTAGTGTTTGTTTTTTTTTACTTTTAGCATGGTAACCAGGGTAAACATCGGGTTACTAAGCGCGGCCCTGCGCTTAGTTACCCGATGTTTACCCTGGTTACCAGTGAAGACATCGCTGGATCGGTGTCACACACGCCGATCCAGCGATGTCTCCAGGGAGTCCAGCGACGAAATAAAGTTCTGGACTTTATTCAGCGACCAACGATCTCCCAGCAGGGGCCTGATCGTTGGTCGCTGTCACACATAACGATTTCATTAACGATATCGTTGCTACGTCACAAAAAGCAACGATATCGTTAACAATATCGTTATGTGTGAAGGTACCTTTAGTGAACCAACTAGCCCCCTTAATCCGAGCAAACAAATCAGATAACAATGGCAAGGGGTACTGAAATTTAACAGTGATCTTATTAAGAAGGCGGTAATCTATACACGGTCTCAGCGAACCATCCTTCTTGGCTACAAAAAAGAACCCTGCTCCTAATGGCGACGATGACGGGCGAATATGCCCCTTCTCCAGGGATTCCTTCACATAACTGCGCATAGCCGTGTGCTCAGGCACGGATAAATTAAACAGTCGACCTTTTGGGAATTTACTACCAGGAATCAAATTGATAGCACAATCACAATCCCTATGCGGAGGCAGGGCATCGGACTTGGGCTCATCAAATACATCCCGGTAATCAGACAAGAACTCTGGAACCTCAGAAGGGGTGGATGACGAAATAGACAAAAATGGAACATCACCATGTACCCCCTGACAACCCCAGCTGGACACCGACATGGATTTCCAATCCAATACTGGATTATGGGCTTGTAGCCATGGCAACCCCAACACAACCACATCATGCAGATTATGCAACACCAGAAAGCGAATAACCTCCTGATGTGCAGGAGCCATGCACATGGTCAGCTGGGTCCAGTATTGAGGCTTATTCTTGGCCAAAGGCGTAGCATCAATTCCTCTCAATGGAATAAGACACTGCAAGGGCTCCAAGAAAAACCCACAACGTTTAGCATAATCCAAGTCCATCAAATTCAGGGCAGCGCCTGAATCCACAAACGCCATGACAGAATACGACGACAAGGAGCATATCAAGGTAACGGACAGAAGAAATTTTGACTGTACTGTACCAATGGCGGCAGACCTAGCGAACCGCTTAGTGCGCTTAGGACAATCAGAGATAGCATGAGTGGAATCACCACAGTAGAAACACAGCCCATTCAGACGTCTGTGTTCTTGCCGTTCAACTCTGGTCATAGTCCTATCACACTGCGTAGGCTCAAGTTTAATCTCAGGTAATACCGCCAAATGGTACACAGATGTACGCTCACGCAAGCGTCGACCGATCTGAATGGCCAAAGACATAGACTCATTCAAACCAGCGGGCATAGGAAATCCCACCATGACATCCTTAATGGCTTCAGAGAGACCCTTTCTGAAAATGGCTGCAAGCGCAGATTCATTCCATTGAGTGAGCACGGACCATTTTCTAAATTTCTGGCAATATAGCTCTATCTCATCCTGAGCCTGACAAAGAGCCAGCAAATTTTTTTCTGCCTGATCTACTGAATTAGGCTCATCGTACAGCAATCCAAGCGCCAGGAAAAACGCATCGATATCACTCAATGCAGGATCTCCTGACGCAAGAGAAAATGCCCAGTCCTGTGGGTCGCCACGCAAAAAAGAAATGACGATCCTAACCTGTTGCGCTGGGTCACCAGAGGAGCGAGGTTTCAAAGCCAGAAATAGTTTACAATTATTCTTGAAACTCAGAAATTTAGTTCTATCTCCAAAAAACAAATCTGGAATAGGAATTCTCGGTACAAAATTTTGAATATCTTGAACTCTTGCCGTGAGCTGATCTACACATGAAGACAGACCTTTAATGTCCATTGTAACACCTGTGTCCTGAACCACCCAAATGTCTAGGGGAAAAAAAAGACAAATCACAGTGCAAAGGAAAAAATTGGTCTCAGAACTTCTTTTTTCCCTCTATTGAGAATCATTAGTACTTTTGGCTTCCTGTACTGCTATGATAGGCAATTCAGTAACACAATGTACATAGCGATCAGAGCACATACAGTGATCTGACAATAACCCAAAATAATAGAACGGGCTCAGAGACGTGGGAACTCTGCAGAAAGCAATTCCTGATCCTCTCCAAACACAACTAGAGGCAGCTGTGGATTGCGCCTAACGCTCCCTATGCAACTCGGCACAGCCTGAGAAACTAACTAGCCTGAAGATAGAAAAATAAGCCTACCTTGCCTCAGAGAAATACCCCAAAGGAAAAGGCAGCCCCCCACATATAATGACTGTGAGTAAGATGAAAAGACAAACGTAGGGATGAAATAGATTCAGCAAAGTGAGGCCCGATATTCTAGACAGAACGAGGATAGGAAAGATAACTTTGCGGTCTACACAAAACCCTAAAGAAAACCACGCAAAGGGGGCAAAAAGACCCTCCGTACCGAACTAATGGCACGGAGGTACACCCTTTGCGTCCCAGAGCTTCCAGCAAAACAAAAGACAAGCTGGACAGAAAAAATAGCAACAAATAGCAAAGAAGCACTTAGCTATGCAGAGCAGCAGGCCACAGGAATGATCCAGAGAAACACAAGTCCAACACTGGAACATTGACAGGAAGCATGGATCAAAGCATCAGGTGGAGTTAAGTAGAGAAGCAGCTAACGACCTCACCAGATCACCTGAGGGAGGAAACTCAGAAGCTGCAGTACCACTTTCCTCCACAAACGGAAGCTCCCAGAGAGAATCAGCCGAAGTACCACTAGTGACCACAGGAGTGAACTCTGCCACAGAATTCACAACACTCCATATAGACCAGGGAAGCTATTTTCCTTTTGCCCACATGGGCATGCACCTATTATAAACACCACTTACTATACGTAACTGATGAAGGTCAGATTAATGACCGAAACGTTTGGTTGCTGACAAATAAATTCGCTTTCATAATATAAGTTGAGTGCCAGGTTTTATTATATATTACAAAGATGTTGGAACTTACCTGGGCACCACACACTATAAGCTGTGCACACGTTTATATACTAAACTTTAGTCGTCCTGTGTTTGGTCTGCCTGTGGCCTTTAGTACCTCTGCAAACTGTCTCCGATCTCCAAGACATCTCCTGGCTGCCTGCGGCTTCTAGTCCCTCAGTCACCTGTCTGCCTGCGGTCTTTAGCACAGTGCAGCACCCCCTTACATCTCCTCCCTCATTTCTGCCTATCGGCCTAACCAACCACTGTGCTCTGCAAATGACTTTCGACTAACCTCTGCACTAATCCGTACCTCCCACTCCCGACTCCAAGACTTCTCCCGCACTGCGCCAATCCTCTGGAATGCTCTACCCCAAGATATTAGGACCATTCACAATTTGCATAGTTTTAGGTGCTCCCTCAAAACACATTTGTTCAGAGCAGCCTATCACGTTCCCTAATCAGTCATTTTATGTGTGTGTGTAGCCCATTCACTATCTCCATCTATCCCCCACCCCCTGAAGATGGCTGGATCATCATTGTAAATACATCATTGTAAATACACACCTGTACTTTGTATCTCCCCCACCTCATTGTAGATTGTAAGCTCTCACGAGCAGGGTCGTCTTATTTTGCTTTAATTATTGTATTGTTAACATTGTTACTTATGACTTTTGTGTTTGAAATTGTTAAACTGTAAAGCACTGCGGAATATGTTGGCGCTATATAAATAAAGATTATTATTATTATTTAGCATCTTTGCAACCTGTCTGCAGTCTTCAGGACATCCCCTATTTGCCTGCGGCTTCCAGTCATTCAGTCTCCTGTCTGCCTGCGGCCTTCCGTATCTCTACAATCTGTCTACGATCTCAAAGATATCTCCTGGCTGCCGTGGCTTCCAAAAACTCACGTCTCCTGTCTTCTCTGCAACCTGTCTCCAGAATGTGCTTTGGCTACCTGCGGCTTCCAGTCTCTCAATCTCCTGTTCACCTGTTGTCTCCTGTACCTTTGCCTGTCTGACTCTTGCATGCCTCACCTGCCTGCTGCACTGATGCATGAGACCCATGTGCCCACCCGGGTTTTGGGTTTGGAGGATCCATCTCACTTGTGTGCTTATCAATTCTCTCTTTGTTGAGTCTGACTCCTAATTGACCCTGATCCTGATCTAGATCTTGTTCTAGTATTTTGCACTGGCCTTTCCCATTTACTGACTCCTGGTACCCATTGTGTTACCAATTGCACTTCCACCTAATCCTCTTGCCTTTCGTAGCTTGAACGGTTTTCTTGTGATGATCCTTGGCTCTATTCCCATTACTTCCTTGCAAAAGTTAATGGAGTAGACCAGAAAATCCCATCGCCTCTGAACCTCAGTCTAACCAGCACCAAACGGATTACTTCTTAGGCAATTGACATCTCCTGCAACAAGGATCCTTATTAGCCAACACAAAGAGCATCTTTTAATGTAGATAACCCAAAACATCTACAAAACACATGAGCGGCATGTAATCCTTTATTTGTCCTGTGGGGGAGCTGCAGAAGAAATGAACACTGGATTCTAGATTCTCCAACAATTTACAACTGGTCAATGAGGATCATCTTAGCTTAGACGAGCGATTCTAGGACAGGTGAGTATAATCTTTTATTATTTTGAACCCCTAAAATGTTAGAGCCTATTAAACACATTTTCAGGGCAAACCCTATTCTGAACAAATTTTATTAGAGCGCTTCTACCAGAAACAAACCTAGAAAGATTGTCTCATTTCCACAGCCTAGCGTATTGTCACTTCTAACAAAAATACATTTTCAAAAGTGAAGAATTCCTTTTTGGTTTTCTTGCACTTGCCCATTCACCCACTGCTCCTGATGATCTATCACCATAAGTGCCTCAATAGCCCTCGTAGTTGTTACTTCTGCCACTCCAATCATGCACCAGGTATCACTGGATGAACAGTGTTCTAAATCAGCTCCATTACTATCAGTCATCAGCAATACCGCACCCGACCTGTGGGGGGCTCCAGGTATTGCGCAGGACATACAGAGATAAGGGAATAGATGGCAGCATGGGACCATCACACTGTGCACTTTCAGGTCAGGAAACTGCAAAAAGTCTAAGTAAATGAATAACAAATGATCTTGGTACAGAAATACGGAAACATTCTGTACATGTCGGTGTTCTGGTAACTGTGGACATAGAGATATGAGGATAGCATAATGTAAAGAACACCTGTATATACTGTATACTGCTAGACCTACTGTATATACTGTGACACCTATATACTGCGAGACCTATATACAGTTAGGTCCATATATATTTGGACAGAGACCACATATTTCTAATTTTAGTTATAGACATTACCATAATGAATTTTAAACAAAACATTTCAGATGCACTTGAAGTTCGGACTTTCAGCTTTCATTTGAGGGTATCCACATTAAAATTGGATGAAGGGTTTAGGAGTTTCAGCTCCTTAACATGTGCCACCCTGTTTTTAAAGGGACCAAAAGTAATTGGACAGATTAAATAATTTTAAATAAAATGTTCATTTTTAGTACTTGGTTGAAAACCCTTTGTTGGCAATAACTGCCTGAAGTCTTGAACTCATGGACATCACCAGACGCTGTGTTTCCTCCTTTTTGATGCTCTGCCAGGCCCTCACTGCGGTGGTTTTCAGTTGCTGTTTGTTTGTGGGCCTTTCTGTCTGAAGTTTAGTCTTTAACAAGTGAAATGCTGCTCAATTGGGTAGAGATCAGATGACTGACTTGGCGATTCAAGAATATTCCACTTCTTTGCTTTAATAAACTCCTGGGTTGCTTTGGCTTTATGTTTTGGGTCATTGTCCATCTGTAGTATGAAACGACGACCAATCAGTTTGGCTGCATTTGGCTGGATCTGAGCACACAGTATGGCGGCTCTGAAGACCTCAGAATTCATTCAGCTGCTTCTGTCCTGTGTCACATCATCAATAAACACTAGTGACCCAGTGCCACTGGCAGCCATGCATGCCCGCGCCATCACACTGCCTCCGCCATGTTTTACAGATGATGTGGTATGCTTTGGATCATGAGCTGTACCACGCCTTCGCCATACTTTTCTCTTTCCATCATTCTGGAAGAGGTTGATCTTGGTTTAATCTGTCCAAAGAATGTTCTTCCAGAACTGTGCGGCTTTTTTAGATGTTTTTTAGCACAGTCCAGTCTAGCCTTTTTCTTCTTGATGCTTATGAGTGGCTGCACCGTGCAGTGAACCCTCTGTATTTACTTTCATGCAGTCTTCTCTTTATGGTAGATTTGGATATTGATACGCCGACCTCCTGGAGAGTGTTGGTCACTTGGTTGGCTGTTGTGAAGGGGTTTCTCTTCACCATGGAGATTATTCTGCGATCATCCACCACTGTTGTCTTCCGTGGGTGCCCAGGTCTTTTTGCATTGATGAGTTCACCAGTGCTTTCTTTCTTTCTCAGGATGTACCAAACTGTAGATTTTGCCACTCCTAATATTGTAGCAATTTCTCGGATGGGTATTTTCTGTTTTCGCAGCTTAAGGATGGCTTGTTTCACCTGCATGGAGAGCTCCTTTGACCTCATGTTTACTTCACAGCAAAACCTTCCAAATGCAAGAACCACACCTCAAATCAACTCCAGGCCTTTTATCTGCTTAATTGAGAATGACATAACGAAGGGATTGCCCACACCTGTCCATGAAATAGCCTTGGAGTCAATTGTCCAATTACTTTTGGTCCCTTTAAAAACAGGGTGGTACATGTTAAGAAGAATTTTAATGTGGATACCCTCAAATGAAAGCTGAAAGTCTGAACTTCAACTGCATCTGAATTGTTTTGTTTAAAATTCATTCTGGTAATGTCTATAACCAAAATTAGAAAAATGTTGTCTCTGTCCAAATATATATGGACCTAACTGTATATACTGCAAGACATGAAGTCTATACTGTGAGACCTATATATACTGCGAGACCTACTGTATATACTGTGATACCTATATACACCATGTGCAGAATTATTAGGCAAGTTGTATTTTGATCACATGATACTTTTTATACATGTTGTCCTACTCCAAGCTGTTCAGGCCTGAGAGCCAACTACCAATTAAGTAAATCAGGTGATGTGCATCTCTGTAACGAGGAGGGGTGTTGTCTAATGACATCAGAACCCTATATAAGGTGTGCTTAATTATTAGGCAACTTCCTTTCCTTTGGCAAAATGGGTCAGAAGAGAGATTTGACAGGCTCTGAAAAGTCCAAAATTGTGAGATGTCTTGCAGAGGGATGCAGCAGTCTTGAAATTGCCAAACTTTTGAAGCGTGATCACCGAACAATCAAGCGTTTCATGGCAAACAGCCAACAGGGTCACAAGAAGCGTGTTGGGCAAAAACAGCGCAAAATAACTGCCCATGAATTGAGGAAAATCAAGCGTGAAGCTGCCAAGATGCCATTTGCCACCAGTTTTGCATATTTCAGAGCTGCAACGTTACTGGAGTATCAAAAAACACAAGGTGTGCGATACTCAGGGACATGGCCAAGGTAAGGAAGGCTGAAAAACAACCACCTGTGAACAAAAAAACATAAGATAAAACGTCAAGACTAGGCCAAGAAATGTCTTAAGACTGACTTTTCAAAGGTTTTATGGACTGATGAAATGACAGTGACTCTTGATGGGCCAGATGGATGGGCAGAGGCTGGATCAGTAAAGGGCAGAGAGCTCCACTCCGACTCAGACGCCAGCAAGGTGGAGGTGGGGGACTGGTCTGGTATCATCAAAGATGACCTTTTCGGGTTGAGGATGGAGTGAAGCTCAACTCCCGGACCTACTGCCAGTTTCTGGAAGACAATTTCTTCAAGCAGTGGTACAGGAAGAAGTCGGTATCGTTCAAGAAAAACATGATATTCATGCAGGACAATGCTCCATCACATGCCTCCAACTACTCCACAGCGTGGCTGGCCAGTAAAGGTCTCAAAGAAGAAAAAATAATGACATGGCCCCCTTGTTCACCTGATCTGAACCCCATAGAGAACCTGTGATCCCTCATAAAATGTGAGATCTACAGGGAGGGAAAACAGTCCACCTCTGGGAACAGTGTCTGGAGGCTGTGGTGGCTGCTGCACGCAATGTTGGTCGTAAACAGATCAAGCAACTGACAATCTATGGATGGAGGCTGCTGAGTGTCATCATAAAGAAAGGGGGCTATATTGGGCACTAATGTTTTTTGGATTTTGTTTTTGCATGTGAGAAATGTTTATTTCTAAATTTTGTGCAGTTATATTGGTTTACCTGGTGAAAATAAACAAGTGAGGTGGGAATATATTTGTTTTTTATTAAGTTGCCTAATAATTCTGCACAGTAATAGTTACCTGCACAAACAGATGTCCTCCTAAGATAGCCAATTCTAAAAAAAAACACCCAACTTCCAAAAATATTAAGCTTTGATATTTATGTGTTTTTTGGGTTGATTGAGAACATAGTTGTTGATGAATAATAAAAATAATCCTCTAAAATACAACTTGCCTAATAATTCTGCACACGGTGTACTGCAAGACAGTCACCTATATAGTCCAAGACCTACTGTATATACTGCAAGACCTTTATATCCTGGGAGACCTATATACTGCAACACCTACTGTATATACTGTGACATCTATAGTGAGAGAAATAAGTATTTGATCCCTTGCTGATTTTGTTAGTTTGCCCACTGACAAAGACATGAACAGTCTATAATTTTAAGGGTAGGTTAATTTTAACATTGAGAGATAGAAAATCACACATAAAATCCAGAAAATCACATTGTATAAATTATATAAATGTATTTGCATTTTGCAATGAGAAATAAGTATTTGAGCCCTCTGGCAAACAAGACTTAATACTTGGTGGTAAAACCCTTGTTGGCAAGCGCAGCAGTCAGACGTTGTTTGTAATTGATGATGAGATTTGCGCACATGTCAGGAGGAATTTTGGTCCACTCCTCTTTGCAGATCATCTCTAAATCATTAAGATTTTGAGGCTGTCGCTGTTAGGCGTCGAGTTCCTGCTGCTGCACAGGGGGAATTGCGAGCCATGTCCGCTGCGGTCTCCCATTCTTCTCCAGCCGCAGTGGAGCCTGCTCAGCGGAGACGTCGGTCTCAGCGCCTGGCCAGGACAGATACTGCAAGTTTGGTTACTGCTGCCTTTACAGGTTCAGCCATTATAACTAGTGCTGTTCGGCGACGAGCAGGTGCTCCTGGGACTAAGTCTTGCTTTTCTCCTCCTGAGCATGCCCAGGGGAAGACTTCTCATTGGAGGTCAGGGGTCACACGCTCAGGTCCTGTAGCAGCTCCTATTGGTCCACTAGGAAGGTCCTGAACTGCTACAGCTATAAAAGGTTTGCATGGCCACACGGCCATGCACTAGTATCATTTGTGTTTGGCAGTTGCCAGTGGATACTCTGCCACACTGCATATAAGTGGTGTGAGTCTGGGGCTGTACACTCATGCAGGCAGATAGTGTCAGTGGGGGCAATTAGCCTTGGCTTAGCATCTGGTTCCTTCATGTGTGCGGTTAGCTCAGAAGAGTTCCAGAGCAAGCACAACTTTTTAGGGTTTTAGTCCCTGTGTACAGCTTGACTCTGTGATCAATAGAGCTCGCTTTAATTTCACATGGGGTGAAGTTTAACCCATGTATGAGATCAGTGTCCATGCACCATTACTTGCAGCAGGTATCTCTGCATGGTGGACCCCAGACTGCGAACGCACCTCGTATCTATCACCCTATTACTTGGTGAGTTCCACTAGCCCTAACAGTAGCTTGGCAACTTGGAGCTTTAACTCCCTCCATAAGGTTTCAATGGGATTAAGGTCTGGAGACTGGCTAGGCCACTCCATGACCTTAGTGTGCTTTTTTTTTAGCCACTCCTTTGTTTCTTTGGCTGCATGTTTTGGTCACTGTCTTGTGTGAAGACCCAGCCATGACTCATTTTTAATGTCCTGGTGAAGGGAAGGAGGTTGTGACTCAGGATTTTACGGTAAATGGCTCCATCCATTCTCCCATTGATGCGGTGAAGTAGTCCTGTGCCATTAGAAGAGAAACACCCCCACAAACATGTTTCCACCTCCATGCTTGACTGTGGGTTCTTTGGGTCATAGGCAACATTTTTCTTCCTCCAAACACAGCAAGTTGAGTTAATGCCAAAGAGATCAATTTTTGTCTCCACTGACCACAGCACCTTCTCCCAATCACTCACAGAATCATCCAGGTGTTCATTGGCAAAGTTCTGATGGGCTGCACATGTGCCTTCTTGAGCAGGGGGACCTTGCCGGCACTTCAGGATTTTAACCCTTACGGCGTAATATGTTACCGAAAGTTTTCTTGGTGACTGTGGTCCCAGCTGCCTTGAGATCATTACTTGTGTAGTTTTAAGCTGATCTCTCACCTTCCTCATGATCAAGGAAACCCCACGAGGTGAGATTTTGCATGGTGCCCCAGATCAATGTTGATTAACAGTCATTTTGTATTTCTTCCATTTTCCTACTATTGCACCAACAGTTGTCTCCTTCTCACCCAGCGTCTTACTAATGGTTTTGTAGCTGATTCCGGCTTTGTGCAGGTCTATGATCTTGTCCCTGACATTCTTATAAAGCTCTTTGGTCTTGCCCATGTTGTAGAGGTTAGAGTCTGACTGATTAATTGAGTCTGTGGACAGGAGTCTTTTATAAAGGTGACTATGTAAGACAGCTGTCTTTAATGCTGGTAAAGAGATGATTAGGAGCGTCTAACTGGTCTGTAGGAGCCAGAACTTTTAATGGTTGGTAGGGGATCAAATACGTTTTCTGCCTGCAAAATGCAAATAAATTTATATAATTTATACAATGTGATTTTCTGGATTTTATTTTTGATATTCTACATCTCAATGTTAAAATTAACCTACCCTTAAAATTATAGACTGTTCATGTCTTTGTCAGTGGGCAATCTTACAAAATCAGCAAGGGATCAAATACTTATTTCCCCCTCTGTATATACTGCGAGACCTTTATATACTGTGAGCCCTAAATACTGCAAGACCTATATATACTGCATGGCCTTTATGTGCTGTATGTTGCTATACCTACTGTAAATACCAGACCTATATATTCTGTGAGACATATATACAGTATATGCTGAGACACCTATATATAATGCAACACTCATATACAGTGAGATCTATATATACTGTATACTGCTAAATCTCTATATATTGTGAGTCTTATATGTACTGCATAATGTAAAACCTCTATATACTGTATACTGCAGTACCTACTGTATATAATGCGAGACCTATGTACTGTGAGATCTATATACCGCTAGACTTCCATATATTGTCAGACCTATATCTACTGAATACTGAGAGGCCTATATATACTGTAAGACCTATATGCTGCAAGACATATACAGTTGTGGCCGAAACTGCTGGCCTCCTTGAAATTGTTCCAGAAAATAAAGTATTTTCCCAGAGAATTATTGCTATTACACATGATTTGTTAATGATTTGTTATACACATGTTTATTTCCTTTGTGTATATTGGAACAAGAAAAAAAAAAAAACTAAGGAAAAAAAGGCAAATTGGACATAATTTCACACAAAACCCCAAAAACGAGCAGGACAAAATTGTTGGCACCTTTCCGAAATTGTGGGTAAACAACTTTGTTTCAAGCATGTGATGCTCGTTCAAACTCACCTGTGGCAAGTAACAGGTGAAAATCACACCTGAAACCAGATAAAAAGAAAGTAATCTCTTTTCTTCCTGAGACCATAAAGGATATTACAATTAACCTCATCATTTCTCTAGCCCGCCAGAGATACAATCATTGTTATCTGCTCTACCCTAGACCACCAGGGATATTACCAATTTGCCCATTTTTCAGAGATACTAGAAAAAAAATACAGACATTATTTGTTTGGAACATGAGAAAATGTAAAAATATAAATGAATGTAAGTAATGGGGTCTGCTGCACGCTGTTTCTGTACAGGGGTCCTCAGTTATGTGGGTGTAGGTAAGACCACCATGACTTGCCTTGTGCGGGGTACACTTGTACAGTAGGATACTCCACATCTCTATGGACCCTCCAAGCCAAGGAGACCAAATCTGACACCCACCCGACATTTCATTCCGCAAATGACAACCTGTATCAGGCGAATTAAAGGGAACGGGGTGAACATGGAGAAGATAATCAGATATTTCATGGTCATTATTCGGCTCAGCAACCCTTGCCACACATTCCTGTCAAATAAATGACTTTCCCCGCTCTATAAGCCCCGTGATCCATACATGTGTCTGCAGCGAGGCTTTCCTGCCACCTCCGGGGGTTTGTTAATCTCACAACTATGAAACAGAGTCACTCCCAAGTATTATTAGTATTATTATTGCCGGTGGAGTGTTCCTATAATTTTCTCGCCCCCACACAGAGGAATGTCATCTCTGTTTCGAAATAATGAAAAAAAATAATAATAATCAGAACGCAAGTAAAAACATCGCCCTGGGAAGTGAAATTGGCAAACCGTGTGATGTGCTCGCCTGCGTGGGGATCATGTAGGTAATTATCAGGTTTAAAGTCAGGTAAGTCGCTAAATCAAAGGGAAATCTGACAAATCGATTTGACTCATTTGTCGTTTCCTTTTTATGAATTCAGGCGAATCAATAGGGGTTCCGCACCTTTAAGGATATTTTAATTTTTTTTTTTTGGAGCTTAATTGCTTGTTTTTAGGGATAAAAAAAATCATTTTTGCATTTTTAGTTTTCATTAAAAATTTTCACCATTTGGCTTTTCCAGGCTCTTTTTTTTCATTCATGTTCAATTTTTATGTGTTCTAGGGTTACAAATCAGCTCAGAAATAGACAGATAAGGCTAGTTTCACATTTGCATTTAAAAACGCAGCGTTTTAAACGCAAACGCAGGTGGTGAAAAAACGCATGTAAACGCGTGCAAACACTGCGTTTTTTAGACGCATGCGTTTTTGCATGTGGTAAAAAAAACGTGCCGTTTTTACGCGTTTACATACGTTTTTTCCTGCGTGTGCGTTTTTGAAACGCATGATGAGAAGTGTGTGACAGCTGCTAATCATCAAAATCAACTAGAAAACCCACTAATAACAGAAATAGATAGGGTTAGGGTTAGGATCCCTAGGGTTAGGGTTAGGATTAGGGTTAGGATCCCTAGGGTTAGGGTTATGATCCCTAGGGTAAGGGTACCGTCACACTATACGATTTACCTACGATCACGACCAGCGATATGACCTGGCCGTGATCGTAGGTAAATCGTAGTGTGGTCGCTGGGGAGCTGTCACACAGACAGCTCTCCAGCGACCAACGATGCCGAGGTACCCGGGTAACCAGGGTAAACATCGGGTTACTAGGCACAGGACCGCGCTTAGTAACCCGATGTTTACCCTGGTTACCAGCGTAAAAAAAAACAAACAGCACATACTTACATTCCGGTGTCCGTCAGGTCCCTTGCCGTCTGCTTCCCGCACTCACTGACTGCCGGCCGTAAAGTGAAAGTGAAAGCACAGCACAGCGGTGACGTCACCACTGTGCTCTGCTTTCACTTTACGGCCGGCAGTCACTGAGTGCGGGAAGCAGACGGCAAGGGACCTGACGGACACCAGAATGTAAGTATGTGCTGTTTGTTTTTTTTTAGTTTTACGCTTGTAACCAGGGTAAACATCGGGTTACTAAGCGCGGCCCTGCGCTTAGTAACCCGATGTTTACCCTGGTTACAAGCGAACGCATCGCTAGATCGCATCGCTAGATCACTAGATCGGTGTCACACACACCGATCTAGCGATGACAGCGGGAGATCCAGCGACGAAAGAAAGTTCTAAACGATCTGCTACGACGTACGATTCTCAGCAGGATCCCTGATCGCTGCTGCGTGTCAGACACAGCGATATCGTAACGATATCGCTGGAACGTCACGAATCGTACCGTCGTAGCGATCGAAATGGCAGTGTGTGACGGTACCCTTAGGGTTAGGATTAGGGTTAGGATCCCTAGGATTAGGGTTAGGATCCCTAGGGTTAGGGTTAGGATTAGGGTTAGGATCCCTAGGGTTAGGGTTAGGATCCCTAGGGTTAGGGTTAGGATCCCTAGGGTTAGGATCCCTAGGGTTAGGGTTAGGGTTAGGATCCCTAGGGTTAGGGTTAGGATTAGGGTTAGGATCCCTAGGGTTAGGGTTAGGGTTAGGATCCCTAGGGTTAGGGTTAGGATCTCTAGGGTTAGGGTTAGGATCCCTAGGGTTAGGGTTAGGATCCCTAGGGTTAGGGTTAGGATCCCTAGGGTTAGGGTTAGGATTAGGGTTAGGATCCCTAGGGTTAGGGTTAGGGTTAGGATCCCTAGGGTTAGGGTTAGGATTAGGGTTAGGATCCCTAGGGTTAGGGTTAGGGTTAGGATCCCTAGGGTTAGGGTTAGGGTTAGGATCCCTAGGGTTAGGGTTAGGATCCCTAGGGTTAGGGTTAGGGTTAGGATCCCTAGGGTTTGCGATAAACTCTTCTATTCACCGCTCCATAGTCTTCTCCATTCCTGTTGCTCCACTGCGGCTCCCTGCCCTGTCCTTTCGATCTACTTCTTCTGCGTCCCTTGGCTGTGCGGCCCCTGACTAGGCTTCACATGGTAATGTAGGGGGCGACGCACGTCATTAACATCAATGACTAGCATCGCACACTCATGACTACAGTAGGTAGGGTTTAGTAATTGGCGGTGCCCACCAAGAAGATCCAAAAGAAGAAGACTAAAGCGGACCAGAACCAAGGACCGAATGGCAAGACCGGAATTAGGGGCGCCCAAGACTTCATTATTTTTTAACCTGTTCCCAATGGATTTGATTCACACCACATTTATTCTCTCCATCACTGAATTTTACAAATCTAATTATGGGAAATTCGTTTAACTCCAGCCTTTACGAAAGAGGTGGCCCTGGGCACTCAGATATTGGCATTCCTACTCTTTGTGTCCAAAGTTATGGAAAGCTATCGGAAAAATGATATTTTGGTGTCTAGTGCCGATGTTATCTGAGCACTTTATTACGGTAATATTTGGGTACTGCGGAGAGCATCGTACAGAGCACCATTCACAACGGCAGTTAGCGTCAGAGGGGTAACTGGAAGGTCCTGGGACTCAAAGGAATATCTGGGCCTCCCAACTTGTACAGGACTCCTCACATAGGAGAAACCTTTGGGTCCTCTTAAACAGCAGGGCCCGGGTCTGATCACAATGACAGGTAAGCGAATTCCCCCAAATTTCTTTTGGGCAGATTTTCTCGAATCGTCCTATAGATTTGATCAAGCCCGAATAAATAGTGCTCCATTTGCAAAGATGTTTTTCTTATGCTCTGAGGTCTCCCCAGATACCAAGGTAAAATAGTACTTCCGGTCTTCTGTAAGGGTGACTTCATTTCTCCCACTTGATCATATGTGGCCACTTTGGAGGCTCTGTGATCAGGTTTTTGCTATGTAATCTGAGAGCAGCATGATGTAGGGGCTGAGGCCCTGATTCCATCGATATATCACTTACTGGGCTCCTTGGTGCTGTTTTCATAGAATCCCTGTTTACTCTGCTGTAAATCTACAAGTGCTCAGAATGCTGAGTTGTCTATAACCCCGCCCAAACCCCTGATTGGAGGCTTCCTGTGTACACTGTCAGCAAACTGCCAATCAGTGGCGGGGGGTGGAGTTATACAGATTAGCTGGACTACCTGGCATGAGACAACTAGTCCTGTAGCGATAATCTCCTGCTGATAAAACACTAATTGTATTAAAACTGTAAAACACAGCCTAATAAGTGACACATCGCTGGGAAGTGGGATTCTGTCCTAATATCATATTTCTCTCAGATTACATAGCAAAATCCTGCTGTCAGATTCCGTTTAATGGAGAATGGAAGAAATCAGCAAAAGACAGAAAAGAGAATACAGAGGAGCTGATCAGAGGACCTATGGTGGGGAGGGTCATGGAGAAGTGTGTCTTAAAGTATTTTTTTAACTCCTTTCACTATCCTAAAAGAAATATGTAAAATACAAAAATTAAGCAACTATTCAGCAGCCTGTATAGAAAATACTGAATTTGTGTTTGCAGCTCCTTTGCAAAACTATATGTAACCATGGTTACAGACTATAAAAAAACTCTGATTCTGCAGTTATGCATTGTTAGCTGAGGCTATATGGCCATTTCGGCACTGGCAAAAGTCGTTCTATGCGGCTACTCTGCATCAATAGATAAGTGAATAGAGCTGCACTGTGACTCTGAGGATAAGAAAGTCACAAAGGAACTGGATGGATTTTTGAGACTCGATGGTCCTGGTCGACCTTAAAAACTTATATCAAGAGAGGGAGTCCACAAACAGGAGACATGAATATTGCTGACGCGCTTCAGGCACAAGCTACAATTAAGGGCTGATTATTTATTTTTGGAGATGTAGCAATGCATCCCACATGACTGCAAGATCAGACTACACAGTTACATTTTGTAGTCTGTTACCATGGGGATGCATCAGTCTGCATAGGAGCTGTAAACACAAATCAGGTATTTTTCAGCAAGCTGATTACAAAGCTACTTCATTTTTTTTTTAAGCAATAAGAAAATCATTGTAAATGTATCCCCTTCTGTCCTCTGTTACTCAGGGGGATCCAAGAAGCTGAGATAGGAGATGCTGTTTGCTTCCTACAGACCTGATGAAGCTGATTCCGAATCCTCAGTGTTCGTTTTACAGCCAGACAGAAAGAATAAATGAGTTCTACAGTGATAAGATCCAACATACTCCATATCTCAGCTAGCTTGTAAGTGACATGGAGTAAAGAGCGATACTAGACATTATACCACATTTCAAGGTATCGAGTAAAATTTGGCTTCAGTATTTGGTTTCAACTAAAATGAGTGCTCATCGCCGAATGTTACTCAATAAACCTTCCTCTCTGTTCTTTTCAAATAAAGAGATTAAACATCACCTTTTTTGTGACAGCAAAAAAAAAAAAAAAAACTGCACTGAACAAGAGAAAATAGAGTCTCTTAAATAGATCTGTCAGCCCCTATCTCTCATCAATGACATAGACTTGGCTGCCTGACAGCAGTAATATTGTCTCAAGGATGAGCTGTTCTTCAATATAATGTGTGATTCAAATCATTAAGGAACATGTCTTCGTTCAGATTGTGCACTATGCCGGTGTCATCAGTACTAGTGAGCACAAGTCAGGCCAATCCAGAGAAATTATCAACTATAATACTGCCCCATATGTACAAGAATATAACTACTATAATACTGCTCCTATGTACAAGAATATAACTACTATAATACTGCCCCTATGTACAAGATTATAACTACTATATTACTGCCCCTATGTACAAGAATATAACTACTATAATACTGCCCCTATGTACAAGAATATAACTACTATAATACTGCTCCTATGTACAAGAATATAACTACTATAATACTGCCCCTATGTACAAGATTATAACTACTACATTACTGCCCCTATGTACAAGAATATAACTACTATAATACTGCCCCTATGTACAAGAATATAACTACTATATTACTGCCCCTATTTACAAGAATATAACTACTATAATGCTGCCCCTATGTACAAGAATATAACTACTATAATACTGTCCCTATATACAAGAATATAACTACTATAATACTGCCCCTATGTACAAGAATATAACTACTATAATACTGCTCCTATGTACAAGAATATAACTACTATAATACTGCTCCTATGTACAAGAATATAACTACTATATTACTGCCCCTATGTACAAGAATATAACTACTATAATACTGCCCCTATGTACAAGAATATAACTACTATAATACAGCCCCTATGTACAAGAATATAACTACTATAATACTGTCCCTATATACAAGAATATAACTACTATAATACTGCCCCTATGTACAAGAATATAACTACTATAATACTGCTCCTATGTACAAGAATATAACTACTATATTACTGCCCCTATGTACAAGAATATAACTACTATAATACTGCCCCTATGTACAAGAATATAACTACTATATTACTGCCCCTATGTACAAGAATATAACTACTATAATACTGCCCCTATGTACAAGAATATAACTACTATAATACAGCCCCTATGTACAAGAATATAACTACTATAATACTGCCCCATAAGTACAAGAATATAACTACTATAATACTGCCCCATAAGTACAAGAATATAACTACTATAATACTGCTCCTATGTACAGGATTATAACTACTATAATACTGCTCCTATGTACAAGAATATAACTACTATAATACTGCTCCTATGTACAAGAATATAACTACTATAATACTGCTAATATGTACAAGATTATAACTACTATAATACTGCTCCTATGTACAAGAATATAACTACTATAATACTGCTCCTATGTACAAGAATATACTACTATAATACTGCTCCTATGTACAAGAATATAACTACTATTATTATTATTATTTATTTATATAGCACCATTGATTCCATGGTGCTGTACATGAGAAGGGGTTACATACAAGTTACAAATATCACATACAGTAAACAAACTAACAATGACGGACTGATACAGAGGGGCGAGGACCCTGCCCTTGGGGGCTTACATTCTACAGGATTATGGGGAAGGAGACAGTAGGTTGAGGGTTGCAGGAGCTCCGGTGTTGGTGTGGCGGTAGCTCCGGTGTTGGTGAGGCGGTAGCTCCGGTGTTGGTGAGGCGGTAGCTCCGGTGTTGGTGAGGCGGTAGCTCCAGTGTTGGTGAGGCGGTAGCTCCGGTGTTGGTGAGGCGGTAGCTCCGGTGTTGGTGTGGCGGTAGCTCCGGTGTTGGTGAGGCGGTAGCTCCGGCGTTGGTGAGGCGGTAGCTCCGGTGTTGGTGAGGCGGTAGCTACGATAGTGATGAGGCAGCAGCGGTGTCAGTGCAGGCTGTAGGCTTTCCTGAAGAGATGAGTTTTCAGGTTCCGTCTGAAGGATCCGACTGTGGTTGATAGTCGGACGTGTTGGGGCAGAGAGTTCCAGAGGATGGGGGTTATTCGGGAGAAGTCTTGGAGGCGATTGGATGAGGAGCGAATAAGTGTGGAGGAGAGAAGGAGGTCTTGGGAGGACCGGAGATCACGTGAGGGAAGATATCGAGAGATTAGTTCAGAGATATATGGAGGAGACAGGTTATGGATGGCTTTGTAGGTCAGTATTAGCAATTTGAACTGGATACGCTGAGGGAATGGGAGCCAGTGAAGAGATTTGCAGAGGGGGGAAGCGGAGGAGTAGCGAGGAGAGAGATGGATTAGTCGGGCAGCAGAGTTAAGGATGGACTGGAGAGGTGCAAGGGTGTTAGCAGGGAGGCCACAGAAAAGGATGTTGCAGTAGTCAAGGCGGGTAATGATGAGGGCGTGAACAAGCATTTTAGTAGATTGGGGGTTGAGGAAAGGACGGATCCTGGAGATATTTTTGAGCTGGAGGCGACAGGAGGTGGAAAGAGCTTGGATGTGTGGTTTGAAGGACAGGGCAGAGTCGAAGGTTACTCCGAGGCAGCGGACTTCGGGTACAGGGGAAAGCATGATGTCATTGACTGCGATAGATAGGTCAGGTAAGGAAGATTTGTGGGATGGAGGAAAGATGATGAGTTCAGATTTGTCCACATTGAGTTTGAGGAAGCGAAAGGAGAAGAAGGAGGATATGGCTGATAGGCACTCTGGGATTCTGGACAGCAGAGCGGTGACGTCTAGGCCAGAGAGGTAGATCTGAGTGTCATCAGCATAGAGGTGGTACTGGAATCCATGGGACTTTATGAGTTGTCCCAAGCCAAGTGTATAGATTGAGAAGAGTAGGGGTCCTAGAACAGAGCCTTGGGGGACTCCAACAGAGAGAGGGTGGGATGAGGAAGTAGTATGGGAGTGGGAGACGCTGAATGTGCAGTTGGAAAGGTACGAGGCAATCCAGGATAGGGCGAGGTCTTTGATGCCAAAGGAGGAGAGCATCTGCAGTAGGAGGCAGTGGTCAACTGTGTCAAAAGCAGAGGACAGGTCTAGAAGGAGGAGTACAGAGTATTGTCCAGTAGCTTTGGCGGTAAGTAGGTCGTTAGTGATTTTGGTCAGGGCAGTCTCAGTTGAGTGATGGGGGTGGAAACCAGATTGTAGATTGTCGTACAACAAGTTAGATGAGAGGTGGGAGGAGAGTTCAGCATGGACGTGCTGCTCCAGGAGTTTGGAAGCGAATGGGAGCAGCGATATTGGGCGATAGCTGGACATAGCAGTTGGATCGAGGGTTGGCTTTTTAAGGATAGGCGTGATTGTGGCATGTTTGAACGCAGAGGGGAAGGTGCCAGAAGTTAGTGATAGGTTGAAGAGGTGGGTTAGGGATGGGATAAGTGTGGTGGTGAGGTTGGGGAGGAGGTGGGATGGGATGTGGTCGAGTGCACAGGTGGTGAGGTGGGATTTGGAGAGGAGACAATTAAGTCCCCCTTCAGTGATGTTGGATAGGGAGGTTATGGGGTTTGGGCATTGGTCTGGTATACAAAGGGGTTGTGGTGGTTGCACAATAAAGACTTGCCTTGCCTTGTACTATAATACTGCCCCATGTACAAGAATATAACTACTATAATACTGCCCCTATGTACAAGAATATAACTACTATAATACTGCTCCCTATGTACAAGAATATAACTACTATAATACTGCCCCATGTACAAGAATATAACTACTATAATACTGCTCCTATGTACAAGAATATAACTACTATAATACTGCTCCTATGTACAAGAATATAACTACTATAATACTGCCCCATGTACAAGAATATAACTACTATAATACTGCTCCTATGTACAAGAATATAACTACTATAATACTGCCCCTATGTACAAGAATATAACTACTATAATACTGCTCCTATGTACAAGAATATAACTACTATAATACTGTTCCTATGTACAAGAATATAACTACTATAATACTGCTCCTATGTATAAGAATATAACTACTATAATACTGCTCCTATGTACAAGAATATAACTACTATAATACTGCTCCTATGTATAAGAATATAACTACTATAATACTGCCCCATGTACAAGAATATAACTACTATAATACTGTTCCTATGTACAAGAATATAACTACTATAATACTGCCCCTATGTACAAGAATATAACTACTATAATACTGCTTCTATGTATAAGAATATACTATAATATGTCCCTCTATATACAAGAATATATCTATGTCCTGCATATAACCCAGGGTAAGTCTCTGAAAAGGTTACACAAGTTTCCTATCTAATTTTCTTTTTCATTATTATCATTACCATTCTTATTAAATAATAATATCAGCTCTGGAACGTGTAAAACAATATCCTACGGCGTAACAAGAAGACTCCAGTCCTCCACCCACATATTAGACCTGAGGTCACATGCCTGACAATGGTGAGAGGGTTTAGTGCAATCAATGGAAGCACTTCAAATATCATGTTCAGAATGGCTTTACAGTGCTTGAATGAAAGCCGGCAACTATCTAGACAATACATGTTTCATAGGAGACTTTCCCCCAATGTTTCATGTTATGAAAGTTCTTAACCCTTCATTCGGCTGAAGCTGAGTTTCTATGATGTAGCAGAGCCGAGCTGTTGTTTACGATAACTGTTAGTAAAATCACAATAACTTAGTACAATGATACAAAAATTACCTTTTTATATTATAAAAATATATAGTATTAATAAAATTATAGTATATTGGTATATTATGACACCAAGATGACTTTGCCTTTCTATTTAGTCAGCACGTAAGGGTTGTCCTCTTTTGATAGTCTCTTTTTTTTTTGGTGTAATGATTAATCTCTCCTGTAGGGGCGCTATAGGGGAATTAACACCTTTAAAGCTGCTATTTCCCTTACCCATAAAAAAACAAACAGTTCCTGACGCTTTTCTCTATAAACCAACTTTAAAAGACTCATTCCCATCTTCATCGATGGGTGTCGTCAGATAGAGTTTATCAATACACACAATTTTGCAATTTACTGCTTGTTAAAATTTTCATCCGTTCTCGCAAAATGAAAACTTTTATTTTGTTTACAGCTTGTTACCTTGGAGACCGACCACCGCTGCAAGAGAGCAGAACATGTGCAATACTTACAAGATCTTTACTATTGAGCCTTTAATCACTGTTCTGAAGATGGACAAGAATTTTTGGAGAGACGCTGTCACCTCCTAATCCTGCCCAACTTCAGCGCAGTGTTTGCAATCTAGACAGCAGTGGTGGTCGGTCTCCAAGGCAACGAGCTGTAAACAAAATAATAGTGCTAATATATCGAGAATGGCAGCAAATTTTATAATAAGCAGTTAGTTACAAAAGTGCTCGTATTCCCAATCACTATCTAATAATATCTATCAATCAATTTTGAAATAACCCCTTAAAGGGGTGGGCCCTTCAGAGACAATTCCTTCCAGATTGTCACCACTGGGGCAATCAACTTATTGCACCAGCATTGTGCATATAGCATTACATGGTGGCCACTCTGATGAATACGTTTCCCTATAATACAAGAATAGTGCCAGAACTCAAGATTGGGGCTTTTTCTAGCTCATAGAGAAGGGTCCCGATTGGAAGACCCCTTCTATTATGTCCTGATGTCCAAATGGGACATATCACAAAAGGCTTCAGCCAATAGCTAAACTGACTACACAGAGGGGGCAAGAAGCCTTTTGCCAGACTCAGCATTGTTTGTAGAGACAGGAAATGGCAGTTATGTTCTACTGGCTGCTGATTGGCTGCTCGTGTGTAACTTCCTGTTAGCAGAATTGAGGGCGGAGTCTGATAGATTTGTGTCTACCCTGCTGCAGTAGTCAGTATTCTGTGGACAGCTTTATGTCATTCTTTTATATTCCGTTCATGTTATTATTTTTTGGCAGTATTACAGCATACTCTCCTCTTCCCCTTTATTTAAGTGTATTTAGAGTAAGTCAGATGCAGCGAATTATTACAGACATCAAAAAATTTGGTTCGGGTGCTGTTCTGGAACCTGGACCCAATTCAGATTAATGGGGGGTCCGAAAATCCTTTGTTTGCCTCACTGCGCTATAAATATATTTTTTTAAAATGGCATGGGGTCTGTTCTATTTTTGAGAACCAACTGAGATCTGCAGGCTACAACCCTCAGCTTTCAGCTTTCTCATGGCTGGTTATCAAGAACACAGGGTTCTCCATGAAAGTTTTTTTAAATAATTTAAATAAATAATTTAAAAAAATGGCATGGGGTCCCCTACACTTTTTACAACCAGCCAAGCTAAAGTAGACAGCTGGGGGCTGGTATTCTCAGGCTCGTAAATTGCCATTGATATTGCACCCCTCCAGGTTAAAACCAGCAACCCTTAGATGCCACAAACAAAGCACATCTATTAGATGCGCCAATTATGGCTCTTTGTCTGGCTCTTCCCACTTGCCCTGCGGCAGTAGCAAGTGGGTTAATTTTTCTGGGGTTGATGTCACCTTTGTATTGTGAAGTGACATGAAGCCCAGCGGTTAGTATTGGAGAGGTGTCTATAAGATGCCTAACCATGCTAACCCCATAGTCATATTTTAAATAAAAAATCACCCAGAATTAAGTCTTTTATTTGATATAAAAATCCACACCTGTTTTACAAATTTATTTAAAAATAACAAAACAAAGTTATATTCGCCTTATGTCCATTCCATTGACGCCATTGTCACCTGTAAAAGAAAAAAATGAAAATAATAAACAGCCATGATACTCCCCTGTTCAAAGTGAAGATATCCAGAATGTCCCAAGATGATTCAGATGATATGGAGAGCAGTCCCATCAGTGACCCCTTTCCCCATATTCCGGTTTACGTTCTGTTAGAGTCTAGCACTAAGCTCCCATGAGAAAACTCACTGGAGTTCATAGCTGAATCCCGGTGTCAATTACTTACCGCTGAGCTTGATGTCACCTCACAATACAAAAGGTGACATCAACCCCACAAATATTAATATTACCCCACTTGCAACAGCCACAGGGCAACTGGGAAGAGATGAGTAAAGCATCAGAATTGGTGTAACTTGTAGATGCGCCTTTTCTGGGGCAGCTGCATGCAGTGTTAGTCCGATGGCAGGGAGAGTGGTCACTGATGTGGTCTGTGATCATAATTCAGCTGAGAGGAGCTCAGAAGAAGACAGGTAAAAGCGTTAGAAAGCCGTCATAGCCAGCTGAATGATAGATTCTTAGTTGACTCATTCTGCAGCCAACTTTAGAGCGGGCAACACAGAGGCTACAGAAAGCAAACAGGGCAAAATGTTTAATGTGATCCAATTGGAGAAGTGATTTTTAGCTCAGGTTATATTAATTTAGGTAAAAAAATGGCCCCAAAAGTAGATATCCTCAACCATTTCACTCCTGCTTTCCTATTTTCCCAGACAGCAAAGTCATAGAAGGTGAATTAAAGACTTAAAGCTCATTAGGCACCAGGTAGGGTGACTATGACTTATGAGTACATGAGAAATGCATTGTCACTTTTTGGTATATGCTTGCCATCAGAGGTGTAACGATAGCGGTTGCCGGGAGTGTGTCTGTGACCAGGGCCATGCAGGTGAGGCACCCACCATCGCCAGTGCCCACTTCAGCTTCAGCTTGATGTAATATATACCACTGGCCAATTAAAGGCCTGTAGCTGATGCTGGCAAGCCAATCACAAGCATGTCATGGCAGTAACATTATGCACTGCCCATGCTGGCACACCGAAGTAAGCTGCAGAAGAAGGCACCACACATTGCGGAAGCGAAGGAAGTAAGAAAAATCTTTTTTTTTTTAAACAAAACGGATATTATACCAGTAAGGGGTCCAGGATGGGATCATTATACAAGGAAGAGATCAAAGATGGGGGTCATTATCCCAAGAAGGGGCCCAGGGTGGCGGACATTACCATAGGAAGGCTGACAGAATACCAGCAAAGGACCCATAATGTGGGAGACATTGTTGCAGGAAGGGCCAGGATGGAGAAGGTTGTTACAGTACGCAGTTCAGGACAGGGGAAATTATGCCTGGATGGAGCCTAGGAAGGGGGACATTATAACAGGAAGAGACCCAGGACAGGGGATACTATAAAACATCCTTTACACGTCCCTTTTTTGTGGTGCGCACATGTCGGGTTTTTCAAATGAACCATGTGTCCGTGTGAAAAACTCACAGACATGTCGTGGGCTCCTGCGTAATTTTCATAACCAGCAGAGGGAAAGCTGGCAGCTGGGGGCTGATGTTACTAATCTGGGAAAAGGAACAATGTCCGCAAAGGTTCCCGGGCTATTAATAACAGCTCACAGCTCACAGCTTGCTTAGCCTTTACTGGTGAATTTACTGGGGACCCCAGAAGAAAAATGACATAGTGTCCCCCTATAAACTCAAACCAGCAAAGGTTAAACAGACAGCTGTGGGTTGATATTAACAGCCTAGGAAGGGGCCAGAGATATTGCCCCCTTCCAGGCTACCAACATCAACCCTTAGCACCCTCAGAAATGGTGCATCGATATGATGCGCCAAATCTGGCTCCTGGCCTTCGCTCTTCTGACTTGCCCTGGGGCAGTAGTAAGTGGGGTAATAGGGTTGGGGTTGATGTCAGCTTTGTATTGTCAACTGTAATACGTGCATACAGATGGCACACTAGTACAGGAAAAAGAGGACATGGTTAAGGATAAAGATTTCAGCACCTGTCATCATGTGCCATAAGTATTTTGGGGGGTTGTAAAAGTTGTCAATTATGTTTGAGAGCCATCTCTGGCTGTCCCTTCTCAGCCCCTAAGATATGTATCTGGGTGAAGGACCTGTTGTATACGTCTGTGCAGTAAGAGTTGTGATTCCTGGTAAAATTGTCCATAAATTAACTACCCTTTATCATTAATTCACTACATTTCCTCTGTGATCTATCAATAAAGGTTTCTATGAACTTCCTTGAATTAGCAGAATTTTTATCTCTTCCGCCTGTTAGACTGTATAATAAACCCGACCATGATAAAAGTCAAAGTTGCGAATGTCTTAACGCTTGTCGGCAAAGATCAAGGAGCTGAGACTATAAAGCGTCCCCAAGGTTGCACATTCCAAGAATTGCGTGTTATACTATAATTCCACCCTGCCTGAACGGAAGGAGCAGATTTTTTTCGGTCAAACAAAGGCTTCATTGTCCAATTTCAAAGGTTTACAACACATTAAATGCAGGTCACAAGGCAGATATGAAATTATATCCATTCACCTGTCACACTGTGCATTTAGCAAGGCATTGTTATGTACAATGAGTAGCAAAAATATCACTGTTTGTGAATTCGCATGATGGACACACAAGCGTTAACGTCAAGACACATATTTCACATGAAAGTGAGTTTATTGCAAGCTGTAAAGCTGAGGAGGCGACCTTCAGACCTTCAGCTACATTGTAGTCACAACCTCATATAGACACAACCATCACCAGAATATTGTGAGAACTGAAACTAGCAATTGTCTCACCTTGTTCTTTCAATTCACAGCTGAGGACTAATTTCCGATTTCCTAGTCACAAGTGCCATTCATGAACCAAAGGAGCAAGCAGCGGCAGATGAAGAGGCTAAACAATTGAGTTGCTTTGGTATCTGGATTATTTAAAGTCTCATCCACAACTGTCATGGTACATCGGGGGCTCATTCGAGATGAAAAATAGAATCATAGAATGTTAGAGTTGGAAAGGACCTCCGAGGTCATCGTGTCCAACCCCTGCTCAATGCAGGATTCACTAAACCATCTCAGACAGATGTCTGTCCAGCTTCTCTTTGATGACTTCCATTGAAGGAGAACTCACCACCTCTCTTGGCAGCCTGTTCCACTCATTGATCACCCTTGCTGTCAAAAAGTTTTTCCTAATATCTAATCTGTATCTTCTCCCATTCAGTTTCATTTCATTGCTTCTCTTGCTTAAATGTGCAAATAAGAATAAGGACGATCCCTCTACAATGTGACAGCACTTCAGATATTTGTAGACAGCTGTTAAGTCTCCTCTTAGCCTTCTTTTTTGCAAGCTAAACATTCCCAGATCCTTTAACTGTTCCCCGTAGGACACACTTTGCAGTCACCTCCCCATCCCGGTAGCTCTTCTCTGAACTTGCTCCAGTTTTTCAATGTCCTTTTAAAAATGTGGTGCCCAGAACTGGGCACAGTATTCCAGATGAGGCCTGACCAAGGAGAAGTAGAGGGGGATAATTACTTCACGTGATCTCTCAATCCCAGAACTGTTTGCATTTTTTTCTGCTGCATCAGACTGTTGACTCATGTGCAGTCTGTGATCTATCAGTACAGTAAAGCCAAGTCTTTCTCACATGTGCTGGTGGTTGCTTATAGTGTGTTCCAGGCATTTAAAAATTTGGTCCAATATTGATGCAGAAAAGTAGGAAGAGTGTCATGGGAATACAAGGCAATTTTTCTCACCTAGCATCTGTATGACATCCGAATGACTTGCGTATGCAATCCATATGCAATGCAATTTTAACATTAGCTTTTACATAGAGTAATTCACTGTAATTTAAAGATAGTTTTCAAAGTAAATATTCTTAGATAGATAGATAGATAGATAGATAGATAGATATAGAAATATGTGTTCACTCACATAATTAGTACAGTGTGTGTAGCTTACTGTACATGTCTTTAATTATTAAATGAATAAATTGCAGAAAAAATGGAGTGGGATCCCCTGAAATTTTAATAACCAGCAGAGGGAAAGAGGACAGGTAGAGGCAGCTGTTTATAGCTTGGAAAGGGGGCAATACATATTGAGCTTCCCAAGCTATTCATATCAGCTCACAGCTGTATACTAAGCCTTTACTGGTTATTAAAATGGAAGACCCCCAAAAGAAGTTGTGGAGCACCCCTATAATTAAGCTACCTTGGTTGTGTATTTTACTATACTTGTTAATAAATAAAAAAAATAAAGGAAAAAAAACAATGTGGGGTCTACTGTAATTTTCATAACCAGCAGAGGGAAGCCGACAGCTGGGGTCTGATGTTAATATTCTGAGAAAGGGCCGATAGCCATAATGGTTCTTAGGCTATTAATATCAAATCACAGCTGTTTGATTAGCCTTTACTGGTTATTATAGGGGAGATACACCCCCAAAATTGATGTGGGGGTCCCCCCTATAATCAATAACCAGCAAAGGCTAGAGAGACAGCTGAAGCTAATATTAATAGGTTTAGAAGAGGCCATGCATACTGAACCTCTCCCAGACGAAAGACATCAGCTCCCATCTACTCTAGAAACCGTGCATCCATAAGATGCACCAATTCTGACTCATAACTTCTGCGCTTTCAACTTGCCCTGTTGTGGAGGCAAGTGTAGTAATAGTGTTGGGGATTATCTCAGCTTTGTATTGTCAGCTGACATTAAGCCAAGGATCCAGGGGTTAGTAATAGAGAGGCATCTATAAGATGCCCCCATTACAAACCCCTTAGTCATATTGTAAATAAAAAAAATGTTGAATAAAGTCCTTTAATTTAAATAAAGACAATTACACCTTTTTTAAATAAAAAATAAAAGACAAAGTTATTATTACCTTAATGCCTAATCCACTGAAGCCCATGTCCCCTGTAAAAGATTAAAAATAATAAACAACCATATCCCTCACCTGTCCATCATGAAGATAATCCTCTGATGCCCATGTCCCCTGTAAAAGAATAAAAAAAATATATCATCGTATTCATCATATAAAAATCTGCCCCCAGCTGATATTAAAATTTCAGTGGACACCATGCCATTTTTTTCTACAAATTATTTAATTATTTGCTAAATCTATGAACATTAAACCACACATGCACCACACTAATTATATATGTGACTGACCACTTTCTATCTATTCTATGTATATGTTTATTCTATCTATTCTGTTCTGATGGGTCACACATAGAATTTACTCTACTCGGTTAATAAAATGTTGGGTTTTCTAGGAGATGGGTGCATGAAAATCGAACGCCACGTTCATGGTCTGAGTGCAGTGTGATTTGTTTCTCGCACCCATTGATTTGTACTGGAGATTGCAATTCGAAAATTACCATCCACTCGCAGTATGCTGCTTTTTTTTATCAGTCTAATTGTAATTCGATCTGAGCTGATAAAAATATCACAGATGATCACTGAATTGCTGAAAGAATTGGTCTGAATGCAATCCGATTTTTAAGAAAAATCTGATTGCATTAGTCCAATTTCATCGCAAGTGTGATCGAGCCCTAGGAGTGTTATCCATGACTAATTTCTATTACTATATATCTAAAAGTAGTTGTTAACTACCTGCCTGTTTTACCTGGCACTGGCACTGAGCAGTTACTGGCCACTCCTGCCTATAATTAATTTGCTCCACATTAACAGAGCAGTTCTGTCTCTTCCGGATTGGTCTGTTCACGTGGTGGAACTAATGATGTCATCCTGATTGAAAGCCGGCTCCCCGCAGTTAAGCAGCGGGGAGTCGGCTGTCAATCAGCATGATGTCGGCAGTCCCGCCCCATCAACAGGGCAGAGAGGAAGAGAAGCTGCTGTTTTAAGCCCATAACCTAATAAGATTTATCTATGCCCTTAAAAGAAGTCATCCACGGTCTGCCATCTAAGGGAATATTAGGAAGTCTAGCTTCAACAACCTTTTGTAATGAGCTGCTATTTACAGGGGAACGATAAATTGAATATCTACCATTTATTTTCTATTTTTTGCTGATTAAAATATAATTTTGAGCTTCAAATTTCCCCATAGTCATAGTGTTAGTTTCCGTCATTTTGTAGCCACCACAAGGGAGAGCTGGCAACATACCGTTTTTACTGTACAATGCCGGCCGGGCCCAGTGCCGTGCAAACAAGCTCGGTAAGAAAGAGCTTGTAAGCACTGACTATGTTACTCCTTACTGATTGTAAAGGGGGCTGGCCAGAAGAGTATATAAGAAAGGAAATATATCTGGTGAACAGATGCAGCATGTATTAAAACAGAACTGAAAAATTGCTTTTAATAAGAAGATGACAATGACCATTTGACCGTTAAGCAACGTGATGTTTCTGGACGTGCATTTCTTGGCATGGTATTCATGCACGATACTGGTGAGGCTTTGTTCAACCATCACTACTATCAAGCCTTAAAGGGATTTTCCCAGTTTGGGGGGGAAAAAAACCACTGTTCCCCGCCTACAGTTTGCATTGAAAAAACACATGTGCCTTAATCACCCTTCCCAGGTCCAGCACTGAGTTTCCTTTGCTGCTCCTGGTGTCTGCTGACGTTCCGTTGACATCGCATTGACGGCAAATGTTGCTCGGACCTTCTGGGGTCATTTTTTGGCTGTAGAATGATGTTAACGCTGCAGACAATGACAGACACCGGGAGCAGCCTTGAACACTCATGAGGGGTGGGTAATGCACAGTTAATTTATTTTAAACAAATAAAATGGAAAACCCTTTTAAGACCCATTATATCGAAGTTAGATGAACTCTCTCATTTCGGCAGGACCGGATAACCATCTGAGGTCTATGTAGACCTCCTGACTCTTTCTCGAAAGATGATGTTGGGGGAGAGAATTGGGTACGTTGGAAATCCAGCGTCCAATCACTTTGGGGGAAAGTGAATGGCATTGTCATGTGACATACTGCTTCCTCTCTCCTGTGTCAGTCTTCACTGCACTTTTGGAATTCTATTCATGAACGATAAAGATTTGTGGTAGGATACAGAAGGAAGTGGACTTTAATTGCATACTGACAATATACAGTATGATTACTACCATACTCGCATAACGGGCTTTGGATAATTTTTCAATATGTCACCAAAATGTGTCTTTTCCAGCCAAAATGTTGTTTGGTGGCCATAGGTGCCTTTCCTTCATTGTAGGAGCAGCCGGCTGTTAATCTTATCTGTGTGACATACATAGCTGCATATTTGGTTTTATTTCACATGAAAGCAGCCGCTCCTTTAATGTGTGATAACGGGCAGGTCATCTTATCAGCTCCCTGGTGAACCCGACCTTATGGTCTCCGACAGGTGAGGAAAGTCATCATGAATCATTGCTAGCTGGTATTATCCCCCAGAGCTGCACACTGTTGTGAAAGATGCAAAGAAATGAAAGGAACATTAGTTTTATGTTTATAGAAAAGTTATAATGTGTTTATGTTTTTTTATTTATTTTTCACTATTTATTTTATAGTATTTTTTTCAGAACTTTTTTGCTTGGGGGCAACATTTTGGAGTCAAACACTTCTTCTTTGGGCTGTCTGTATACACATCATGGCAGTTTGTGGGCTTTATCAATGGGAGGCAATCGTCAGAGGAATCTCGTAGATTTCAATACACTTTTTGATCCCAGTTCTCAAGAACCAAAAAAAAATTAACTGAGAACTTTCAAACGCAGCCTTTTTTTTATATGTAATGCTTCTTTTGGTAGGAAAGTATAACAGAAGTCAACAGCTCACCACACTTAAATGATAATGGTATGACTGCTCATTCCGTCCTATTCTACACAGTAAGACTGGTTTCACATTTGCGTTTTTTGCCGCTGCGTTTTAGCGCAAAAAAAGCATGCGTTTTTTTCCTATACTTAACATTAAAAACGCATGCGTTTTTTGCATGCGTTTTGCTGTGTTTTGCCGCCGCATGCGTCTTTTGTATGCATGCGTTGTGTTGCAGAAATGCAACATGTAGTAATTTTTAGCGGCGTTTTTTGGCCGCAAAAAAAGCGTGCATTTTTTTGCGGCAAAACAACGTATTGCTGTCTATGTAAAGGCATGCGTTTTTAAGCACATGCGTTTGGTTGCGTTAAAAACGCATGCGTTTTTATAAAAAAACAAGAAAAAACACTGATAAGCCACCCCACACCATAAAATTGATTAATGGATCCTAACCCTAACCCTACCCCTAACCCTTGGGATCCTAACCCTAACCCTAACCCTAGGGGTTAGGGTTAGGGTTAGGATCCCTTAGGGTTAGGGGTAGGGGTAGGGTTAGGGGTAGGGTTAGGGTTAGGATCCCTTAGGGTTAGGGTTAGGGTTAGGGGTAGGGTTAGGATCACTTAGGGTTAGGGGTAGGGTTAGGGGTAGGGTTAGGGGTAGGGTTAGGGTTAGGGTTAGGATCCCTTAGGGTTAGGGTAAGGGTTAGGGTTACGGTTAGGATCCCTAGGGTTACTAGGGATCCAAACCCTAACCCTAACCCTAGCTATTTCTGTTTATAGTGGGTTTTCTTGTTGATTTTGATGATTGGCAAGCTGTCACACACTTCTCTTCATGCGTTTAAAAAATGCAAACGCATGAAAAAACGCATGTAAACACCGCATTTGTAATAAAACATGCAAACACGCATTCGTCTAAAAACACATGGCGTTTTACCGCATTTACATGCGTTTTTTTCACCACATGCGTTTGCGTTTAAAATGCTGCGTTTTTAAATGCAAATGTGAAACCAGCCTAAAGCTGACAAGTAATCTGCAGAGAATAGGAAGCAGTGAAAGGCTGGTCTCACAATGACGGGTGGATTTCAAGAAAGACCAGGGACCATAAAAGGACCGGAATACTCGCAAACATAGTCTTTTTCATACGTAATGTTACTTTTGATAGTAAAGTATTACCGAAGTCAACAGCTCCCTATCTTTGCCTGATAACGGTATGACTGCTCATTCTGTCCTATTCTACACAGTAAAGCTGACAAGTAGGGTTGAGCGAAACGGGTCGTTCATTTTCAAAAGTCGCCGACTTTTGGCAAAGTCAGTTTTCATGAAACCCGATCCGACCCCTGTGCGGGGTCGGCCATGCGGTACGCGACTTTCGCGCCAAAGTCGCGTTTCAATGACGCGAAAAGCGCCATTTCTCAGCCAATGAAGGTAAACGCAGAGTGTGGGCAGCGTGATGACATAGGTCCTGGTCCCCACCATCTTAGAGAAGGGCATTGCAGTGATTGGCTTGCTGTCCGCGGCGTCACAGGGGCTATAAAGGGGCGTTCCCGCCGACCGCCATGTTACTGCTGCTGATCTGAGCTTAGGGAGAGGTTGCTGCCGCTTTGTCAGAAGCAGGGATAGCGTTAGGCAGGGTCCATTAACCCCCAAACCGCTTGTGCTGTAGCGATTTCCACTGCCCAACACCACCTTCGGTGTGCAGGGACAGTGGAAGCTACATTTTTTTTTTCCCCCCTCAGCGCTGTAGCTCATTGGGCTGCCCTAGAAGGCTCCCTGATAGCTGCATTGCTGTGTGTACGCCGCTGTGCAAACCAACTGCTTTTTTCAAAGCACAAATCCTCTTGTTCCTTCCTTTCTGCACAGCTATCTTTTTGGTTTGTACACACTTTTTATTTAATTTGTGCATCAGTCCACTCCTTATTGCTGCCTGCCATACCTGGCTGAGATTACTGCAGGGAGATAGTAATTGAAGGACAGTTCCTTTTTTTTTTTTTTTTTTTTTTTTTGTGGGAGATTAAGATTGGCATTTCTGCTAGAGTGCCATCCCTGTCTGTGTCATCTCTCACTCAGTGGGCCATAGAAAGCCTATTTATTTTTTTGCTTGATTTGGGTTCTAAAATCTACCTGAAAAAATCACTACATCAATCAGTGGGAGAAAAATATTGGCCTCAGGGCTTGTGTGCCACTCCTGACTCCTGTGTGTGCCATCTCTCACTCAGTGGGCCATAGAAAGCCTATTAATTTTTTTGCTTGATTTGGGTTCTAAATTCTACCTGAAAAAATCAATAAATCAATCAGTGGGAGATTAATATTGGCCTTTGGGCTTGTGTGCCAGTCCTAAGCGTGCCATCTCTCTCTCTCAGATAGTGGGCCATAGAAAGCCTATTTATTATTTTTTTTTATTGGGTTTATAAATTTTCCCTGGAAAAAAAAAAAAAAGTGGGAGATTAATATTGGCCTCTGGGCTTGTGTGCCAGTCCTGAGCGTGCCATCTCTCTCACAAATAGTGGGCCATAGAAAGCCTATTTATTTTTTTGGTCGATTTGGGTTCTAAATTCTACCTGAAAAAATCAATAAATCAATCAGTGGGAGATAAATATTGGCCTCTGGGCTTGTGTGCTACTCCTGACTCCTGTGTGCGTCCTCTCTCACTCAGTGGGCCCTACAAAGCCTATTTTTTTTTTTATTTGTTTTCTAAATTCTCCCTGAAACAATCATTTTATTTTATTTTGTTTCTAAATTCTTCCTGAAAAATTCATTTTTTTGTATTTTTTTTTTCTAAAGTCTCCCTGAAAAAAAAAAAAAAATAAAATCAGTGGGAGATTAATATTGCCCTTTCTGCTTGTGTGCCAGTCTTGACTCCTGGGTGTGCCATCTCTCTCTCTCTCTCCAATTGTGGGCCATAGAAAGCCTATTTATTTTTTTGCTTGATTTGGGTTCCAAAATTTACCTGAAAAAATCACTAAATCAATCAGTGGGAGATAAATATTGGCCTCTGGGCTTGTGTGCCACTCCTGACTCCTGTGTGCGTTATCTCTCACTCAGTGGGCCCTAGAAAGAATATTTTTTGTTTTATTTGTTTTCTAAATTCTCCCTGAAAAAATCATTTTATTTTATTTGGTTTCTAAATTCTTCCTGAAAAATTCATTTTTTTGTATTTTTTTTTCTAAAGTCTCCCTGAAAAAAAAAAAAAAATCAAATCAGTGGGAGATTAATATTGCCCTTTCTGCTTGTGTGCCAGTCTTGACTCCTGGGTGTGCCATCTCTCTCTCTCTCTCCAATTGTGGGCCATAGAAAGCCTATTAATTTTTTTGCTTGATTTGGGTTCCAAAATCTACCTGAAAAAATCACTAAATCAATCAGTGGGAGATAAATATTGGCCTCTGGGCTTGTGTGCCACTCCTGACTCCTGTGTGTGTCCTCTCTCACTCAGTGGGCCATAGAAAGCCTATTTTTTTTTAATTTGTTTTCTAAATTCTCCCTGAAACAATCATTTCATTTTATTTGGTTTATAAATTCTTCCTTAAAAAATCATTTTATTCTATTATTTTTTTTTCCTAAAGTCTCCCTTAAAAAAAAAAAAAAAAAAATCAAATCAGTGGGAGATTAATATTTACATTTGTGCTTCAGTGACAGTCCTGCGTGTGTGGCATCTCTCTCATTTGTTGCCACCAACAACAGAGTGTGCAACATTGTGCCTGATTTTCCTGTAAAGGGGTAGCTAAATCATACTGAAGTTATAGCTCACCGTGTAAGTTGTGTGACAGCAACAAATACCGTTAGTTTGGTAACGTTTTTAAAACAATGAGGAAGTTTGGTGGAAGAGGTCGTGGCCGGGGGCGTTCATTGTCAGCTGGTAATGAGGGTAGTGGTAGTGGTGGAGCATCAGGTGGTCGTGGGAAAAAAAATATTGCACCTAAGTCTGGAGCTGTGGAGCCAGGTTCGTCGTCTGGCTACACAAGGCCTCGAACGCTCCCTTTTCTGGGAGTAGGAAAACCGCTTTTAAAGCCGGAGCAGCAAGAGCAAGTTTTGGCTTATCTTGCTGACTCAGCCTCTAGCTCTTTTGCCTCCTCTCGTGAAACTGGTAAATGTCAAAGCAGCGCGTCGTTAGTGGATGTTCACGGTCAGGGACAAGTCGCTTCCTTGTCCTCTTCAGCAAAAACAACAACAGAGAAGAATGCAGCAGGCGACACAACGGGTTACTCCATGGAGCTCTTTACACATACCGTCCCTGGCTTAGAAAGTGAAGCAGTTAACAGTCCATGCCCATTACAAGTTGAATCTGACATGGAGTGCACTGATGCACAGCCACAGCCAGACTACTATGCTGGTCCTTTGACTCAGACCACAACATTGCCCTCGCAGGGTGCTGATCAAGAATCAGACCCTGATGAGACTATGTTGCCCCATCACGAACGCTATACCACCGACCGACACGGTGACACAGACGAAGTTGCACACGAGCTACAAGAAGAGGTAATAGATGACCCAGTTCTTGACCCCGATTGGCAGCCATTGGGGGAACAGGGTGCAGGCGGCAGCAGTTCTGAAGCGGAGGAGGAGGGGCCGCAGCAGGCATCAACATCGCAAAAGGTTCCATCTGCCGGGCCCGTATCTTGCCCAAAACACGTGGCAAAGTCAAAACCTGTTGGAGTACAGCGTGGCCATCCGGTTAAAGCTCAGTCTGCAATGCCTGAAAAGGTATCCGATGCTAGAAAGAGTGCAGTCTGGCATTTTTTTAAACAACATCCAATTGATCAGCGCAAAGTCATCTGTCAAAAATGTTCAACTACCTTAAGCAGAGGGCAGAATCTGAAAAGTCTCAATACAAGTTGCATGCATAGACATTTAACCACCATGCATTTGCAAGCTTGGACTAACTACCAAACGTCCCTTAAGGTTGTAGCACCCTCGGCCAATGAAGCTAGTCATCAATGCAACATCCCTTCCGGCAGTGTAGGGCCACCATTTTCTGCACCACCTGCAGTATCTGTGCAGGTTTCTTTGCCAGGCCAAAGCAGTCAGGGTCAGGGAATCACCAGTTTCGTAGTAGGAAACACTGCATCTAGGGCATCGGCGGCAACAATACAATCTCCAACCGTCTCTCAGTCTGCCATGTCCACCGGCACCCCCGCTAGTTCCACGATCTCCAGCTCTCCAGTCCAGCTCACCCTACATGAGACTAAGGTTAGAAAAAGGAAGTACTTAGCCTCGCATCCGCGTACACAGGGTTTGAACGCCCACATAGCTAGACTAATCTCGTTAGAGATGATGCCCTACCGGTTAGTTGAAAGCGAAACTTTCAAAGCCCTGATGGACTACGCTGTACCACGCTACGAGCTACCCAGTCGACACTTTTTTTCCAGAAAAGCCATCCCAGCCCTCCACCAGCATGTTAAAGAGCGCATCGTCCATGCACTCAGGCAATCTGTGAGCACAAAGGTGCACCTGACAACAGATGCATGGACCAGTAGGCATGGCCAGGGACGTTACGTGTCCATCACGGCACACTGGGTAAATGTGGTGGATTCAGGGTCCACAGGGGACAGCAAGTTTGGGACAGTTCTGCCTAGCCCACGGTCTAGGAAACAGTTGGCTGTAGCCATTCGCACCCCCTCCTCCTCCTCCTCGTCCTCCTGCAGAAGCGAGACCTTGTCCACAGACCGCAGTCGCACAACCACTCCATCCGCAGCTGCCACTGTTGCACACCAGGTCTCCCATTATGGGGCAGCTACTGGCAAACGTCAGCAGGCTGTATTGGCTATGAAGTGTTTGGGCGACAACAGACACACCGCGGAAGTTCTGTCCGAGTTCTTGCAGAAAGAAACGCAGTCGTGGCTGGGCACTGTAGATCTTGAGGCAGGCAAGGTAGTGAGTGATAACGGAAGGAATTTCATGGCTGCCATCTCCCTTTCCCAACTGAAACACATTCCTTGCCTGGCTCACACCTTAAACCTGGTGGTGCAGTGCTTCCTGAAAAGTTATCCGGGGTTATCCGACCTGCTCCTCAAAGTGCGTGGACTTTGCTCACATATCCGCCGTTCGCCCGTACACTCCAGCCGTATGCAGACCTATCAGCGTTCTTTGAACCTTCCCCAGCATCGCCTAATCATAGACGTTGCAACAAGGTGGAACTCAACACTGCACATGCTTCAGAGACTGTGTGAACAGAGGCGGGCTGTTATGTTTTTGTGGGAGGATACACATACACGGGCAGGCAGTAGGATGGCAGACATGGAGTTGTCAGGTGTGCAGTGGTCGAAGATTCAAGACATGTGTCAAGTCCTTCAGTGTTTTGAGGAATGCACACGGCTGGTTAGTGCAGACAACGCCATAATAAGCATGAGCATCCCCCTAATGCGTCTGCTGATGCAAAGTTTGACGCACATAAAGGATCAGGCGTCTGCAGCTGAGGAAGAGGAAAGCCTTGATGACAGTCAGCCATTGTCTGGCCAGGGCAGTGTACAGGACGAGGTAGCGGGCGAACAGGAGGAGGAGGACGAGGAGGATGATGGGGATGATTATATTTTTAATGAGGAAGCTTTTCCGGGGCCAGTGGAAATTGTTGGCGCGGCAAGGCCGGGTTCTGGTTTTTGGAGGGACACAAGTGACGTGGATTTGCCTGAAACTGCCCCTCAATCAAGCACAACCACAGATTTGAGAACTGGAACTTTGGGCCACATGGCGGATTATGCCTTACGTATCCTCAAAAGGGACACACGCATAACAAAAATGATGAACGATGACGATTACTGGTTGGCCTGCCTCCTTGATCCTCGCTATAAAGGCAAATTGCAAAATATAATGCCACATGAGAACTTGGAACTAATATTAGCAACCAAACAATCAACTCTTATTGACCGTTTGCTTCTGGCATTCCCTGCACACAGCGCCCGTGATCGTTCTAACACGAGCTGCAGGGGCCAGCAGACCAGAGGTGTTAGAGGGGCAGAAATCAGAAGTGGCGTTGGCCAGAGGGGTTTTCTGACCAGGTTGTGGAGTGATTTTGCTATGACCGCAGACAGGACAGGTACTGCAGCATCAATTCAAAGTGACAGGAGTAGTGTTGAGCGATACCTTCCGATATCGGAAAGTATCGGTATCGGTTTGGATCGGCCGATATTCAAAAAATATCGGATATCGCCGATACCGATACCCGATCCCAATGCAAGTCAATGGGACCAAAATATCGGAATTAAAATAAACCCTTTCTTTCCTTGTAGGTTCATTCTACATGAAGGAAAACAACTAAGAATAATGCCGGATGTATTTGGGGAGGTGGCGGAGACATTAAAGTCATAGAGGTTTATCCCAATCAAATAGAATAGCATGTTTTTTGTTTTTTTTTAAGACGTTCGGAGTGACAAAGATATTGACTATGTAAATTTTTTTTTTATTTTGTCAGATATTGATGTTTCACTATTCCACGCCCTTCCCCTTCTTTTTTTTCTTTTTTTTTTTCTTTTCCCACACTTTCATCTTCATCATCATCAGCATCTTTGACATCAACTTCTTCACCTTATTCATCTTCTTCTTCATCTTCTACCTATTTTTTTTTTTTTATTACATTCTTCATATTCATTTTATTCAACTATTATTATTCTTCTTATTCTACATATTCTTTTTATTCCACTGTTATTATTCTTCCTATTCTACTTCTTCATCATATTCTCATTTGTGACAGGCATTCCCGTAGTTGTTATCTATAAAAGTTTGAAGATTACACCTTCCGTTCTGCCAGTCACAAAAGTTACATTTGTCCGCGTTCAGTTTGGCCTGCAGCATCAGGCTTTATCCAGGGGCACCACGAGGAGGAACGGACTCACCCCCATACACTGCTTAGTCTTCTTCTGCATATAATTTAGATAATATCTTTTGCTCTGATATTAAGTCTTATGCTTAATGTTCTTCTGCTCTTTGTTCTGCAGCCTCTTGTTCTTCTGCTTCTCGGTCTTCCATGTTGTCGTCTCCAGGGTCGTCGTCTCCAGTGTCGTCATCTCCGCCGTCGTCGTCTCCGCCGTCGTCGTCGTCGTCATCGGGGTGGTCTTCCGTGTCGTCGTCATCGTGGTGGTCTTCCGGGTCGTCGACGTTAGGGTCTTCAACTTGGAAATGTAGCAGAAGGTACAAGAAGGCTGAGAAAATGCCAAGAACCAGCTGATGGAACTGGAACTCGGATGGCTACCCGAAGGTTCAAGAGCCTATGGAACTACCGAGGACCAGCTGACGTTACTGGAACCCGGTTACTAAGCAGGAGGTACCCGTGCTAAAAAGCACTACCAAGGACCGCCTGACGTTGACGGAACTCGGATACCCAGAAGGAGGCACCTAAGCCAAAGGCTCTGCCCGGAACCAGCTGACGTTACTGGAACCAGGATGGGGAGCAGAAGGTACAAGAGCAAAAGACACTGCCGAGAACCAGCTGACGGTACTGGAACCCGGATGGGTAGCCGAAGGTCCAAGAGCCAATGGAACTACCGAGGACCAGCTGACGTTACTGGAACCCGGTTACTAAGCAGGAGGTACCCGTGCCTGAAAGCACTACCAAGGACCACCTGACGTTGGTGGAACTTGGATACCCAGAAGGAGGCACCTAAGCCAAAGGCTCTGCCCGGAACCAGCTGACGGTACTGGAACCAGGATGGGGAGCAGAAGGTACAAGAGCAAAAGACACTGCCGAGAACCAGCTGACGGTGCTGGAACCAGGTGGTGGACCCGAAGGTCCACAGGAGAGGAGAGAACAGCTAGGCCGCGAGGCAGCCGCAGTTACCGAACCCCAACAGTCCTACAGGGGGAGCTGGGCCTACTGGCACTACAGAACCAGCCTTGACTACCAGTTCACGCAGCCCACATAGGAAGCTCCTAAACTGGAGGCACCCTGGAGTTGGCTAACCCGACCGCACCACGACGAGGCAAGCATAGGTGTCTCAGTGAGCTTGACACAACCCGGAAACAGCTGACGGTGCTGAAACCAGGCTTGGCACGAGGGAGTACCTGTGACAAAAACACTGCCGAGAACCAGCTGGCGGTGCTGGAACCCGGATGCGTTGCCCCAGTGTGCAAGAGCCAATGGCACGACCGAGGACCAGCTGACGGTGCTGGAACCCGGTTACTAAGCTGTAGGTGCCCGCGCTTAAAAGCACTACCAAGGACCGCCTGGCGTTGGCGGAACTCGGATACCCAGGAGGAGGCACCTAAGCCAAAGGCTCGGCCCGGAACCAGCTGACGGTGCTGGAACCAGGTGGTGGACCCGAAGGTCCACAGGAGAGGAGAGAACAGCTAGGCCGCGAGGCAGCCGCAGTTACCGAACCCCAACAGTCCTACAGGGGGAGCTGGGCCTACTGGCACTACAGAACCAGCCTTGACTACCAGTTCACGCAGCCCACATAGGAAGCTCCTAAACTGGAGGCACCCTGGAGTTGGCTAACCCGACCGCACCACGACGAGGCAAGCATAGGTGTCTCAGTGAGCTTGACACAACCCGGAAACAGCTGACGGTGCTGAAACCAGGCTTGGCACGAGGGAGTACCTGTGACAAAAACACTGCCGAGAACCAGCTGGCGGTGCTGGAACCCGGATGCGTTGCCCCAGTGTGCAAGAGCCAATGGCACGACCGAGGACCAGCTGACGGTGCTGGAACCCGGTTACTAAGCTGTAGGTGCCCGCGCTTAAAAGCACTACCAAGGACCGCCTGGCGTTGGCGGAACTCGGATACCCAGGAGGAGGCACCTAAGCCAAAGGCTCGGCCCGGAACCAGCTGACGGTGCTGGAACCAGGTGGTGGACCCGAAGGTCCACAGGAGAGGAGAGAACAGCTAGGCCGCGAGGCAGCCGCAGTTACCGAACCCCAACAGTCCTACAGGGGGAGCTGGGCCTACTGGCACTACAGAACCAGCCTTGACTACCAGTTCACGCAGCCCACATAGGAAGCTCCTAAACTGGAGGCACCCTGGAGTTGGCTAACCCGACCGCACCACGACGAGGCAAGCATAGGTGTCTCAGTGAGCTTGACACAACCCGGAAACAGCTGACGGTGCTGAAACCAGGCTTGGCACGAGGGAGTACCTGTGACAAAAACACTGCCGAGAACCAGCTGGCGGTGCTGGAACCCGGATGCGTTGCCCCAGTGTGCAAGAGCCAATGGCACGACCGAGGACCAGCTGACGGTGCTGGAACCCGGTTACTAAGCTGTAGGTGCCCGCGCTTAAAAGCACTACCAAGGACCGCCTGGCGTTGGCGGAACTCGGATACCCAGGAGGAGGCACCTAAGCCAAAGGCTCGGCCCGGAACCAGCTGACGGTGCTGGAACCAGGTGGTGGACCCGAAGGTCCACAGGAGAGGAGAGAACAGCTAGGCCGCGAGGCAGCCGCAGTTACCGAACCCCAACAGTCCTACAGGGGGAGCTGGGCCTACTGGCACTACAGAACCAGCCTTGACTACCAGTTCACGCAGCCCACATAGGAAGCTCCTAAACTGGAGGCACCCTGGAGTTGGCTAACCCGACCGCACCACGACGAGGCAAGCATAGGTGTCTCAGTGAGCTTGACACAACCCGGAAACAGCTGACGGTGCTGAAACCAGGCTTGGCACGAGGGAGTACCTGTGACAAAAACACTGCCGAGAACCAGCTGGCGGTGCTGGAACCCGGATGCGTTGCCCCAGTGTGCAAGAGCCAATGGCACGACCGAGGACCAGCTGACGGTGCTGGAACCCGGTTACTAAGCTGTAGGTGCCCGCGCTTAAAAGCACTACCAAGGACCGCCTGGCGTTGGCGGAACTCGGATACCCAGGAGGAGGCACCTAAGCCAAAGGCTCGGCCCGGAACCAGCTGACGGTGCTGGAACCAGGTGGTGGACCCGAAGGTCCACAGGAGAGGAGAGAACAGCTAGGCCGCGAGGCAGCCGCAGTTACCGAACCCCAACAGTCCTACAGGGGGAGCTGGGCCTACTGGCACTACAGAACCAGCCTTGACTACCAGTTCACGCAGCCCACATAGGAAGCTCCTAAACTGGAGGCACCCTGGAGTTGGCTAACCCGACCGCACCACGACGAGGCAAGCATAGGTGTCTCAGTGAGCTTGACACAACCCGGAAACAGCTGACGGTGCTGAAACCAGGCTTGGCACGAGGGAGTACCTGTGACAAAAACACTGCCGAGAACCAGCTGGCGGTGCTGGAACCCGGATGCGTTGCCCCAGTGTGCAAGAGCCAATGGCACGACCGAGGACCAGCTGACGGTGCTGGAACCCGGTTACTAAGCTGTAGGTGCCCGCGCTTAAAAGCACTACCAAGGACCGCCTGGCGTTGGCGGAACTCGGATACCCAGGAGGAGGCACCTAAGCCAAAGGCTCGGCCCGGAACCAGCTGACGGTGCTGGAACCAGGTGGTGGACCCGAAGGTCCACAGGAGAGGAGAGAACAGCTAGGCCGCGAGGCAGCCGCAGTTACCGAACCCCAACAGTCCTACAGGGGGAGCTGGGCCTACTGGCACTACAGAACCAGCCTTGACTACCAGTTCACGCAGCCCACATAGGAAGCTCCTAAACTGGAGGCACCCTGGAGTTGGCTAACCCGACCGCACCACGACGAGGCAAGCATAGGTGTCTCAGTGAGCTTGACACAACCCGGAAACAGCTGACGGTGCTGAAACCAGGCTTGGCACGAGGGAGTACCTGTGACAAAAACACTGCCGAGAACCAGCTGGCGGTGCTGGAACCCGGATGCGTTGCCCCAGTGTGCAAGAGCCAATGGCACGACCGAGGACCAGCTGACGGTGCTGGAACCCGGTTACTAAGCTGTAGGTGCCCGCGCTTAAAAGCACTACCAAGGACCGCCTGGCGTTGGCGGAACTCGGATACCCAGGAGGAGGCACCTAAGCCAAAGGCTCGGCCCGGAACCAGCTGACGGTGCTGGAACCAGGTGGTGGACCCGAAGGTCCACAGGAGAGGAGAGAACAGCTAGGCCGCGAGGCAGCCGCAGTTACCGAACCCCAACAGTCCTACAGGGGGAGCTGGGCCTACTGGCACTACAGAACCAGCCTTGACTACCAGTTCACGCAGCCCACATAGGAAGCTCCTAAACTGGAGGCACCCTGGAGTTGGCTAACCCGACCGCACCACGACGAGGCAAGCATAGGTGTCTCAGTGAGCTTGACACAACCCGGAAACAGCTGACGGTGCTGAAACCAGGCTTGGCACGAGGGAGTACCTGTGACAAAAACACTGCCGAGAACCAGCTGGCGGTGCTGGAACCCGGATGCGTTGCCCCAGTGTGCAAGAGCCAATGGCACGACCGAGGACCAGCTGACGGTGCTGGAACCCGGTTACTAAGCTGTAGGTGCCCGCGCTTAAAAGCACTACCAAGGACCGCCTGGCGTTGGCGGAACTCGGATACCCAGGAGGAGGCACCTAAGCCAAAGGCTCGGCCCGGAACCAGCTGACGGTGCTGGAACCAGGTGGTGGACCCGAAGGTCCACAGGAGAGGAGAGAACAGCTAGGCCGCGAGGCAGCCGCAGTTACCGAACCCCAACAGTCCTACAGGGGGAGCTGGGCCTACTGGCACTACAGAACCAGCCTTGACTACCAGTTCACGCAGCCCACATAGGAAGCTCCTAAACTGGAGGCACCCTGGAGTTGGCTAACCCGACCGCACCACGACGAGGCAAGCATAGGTGTCTCAGTGAGCTTGACACAACCCGGAAACAGCTGACGGTGCTGAAACCAGGCTTGGCACGAGGGAGTACCTGTGACAAAAACACTGCCGAGAACCAGCTGGCGGTGCTGGAACCCGGATGCGTTGCCCCAGTGTGCAAGAGCCAATGGCACGACCGAGGACCAGCTGACGGTGCTGGAACCCGGTTACTAAGCTGTAGGTGCCCGCGCTTAAAAGCACTACCAAGGACCGCCTGGCGTTGGCGGAACTCGGATACCCAGGAGGAGGCACCTAAGCCAAAGGCTCGGCCCGGAACCAGCTGACGGTGCTGGAACCAGGTGGTGGACCCGAAGGTCCACAGGAGAGGAGAGAACAGCTAGGCCGCGAGGCAGCCGCAGTTACCGAACCCCAACAGTCCTACAGGGGGAGCTGGGCCTACTGGCACTACAGAACCAGCCTTGACTACCAGTTCACGCAGCCCACATAGGAAGCTCCTAAACTGGAGGCACCCTGGAGTTGGCTAACCCGACCGCACCACGACGAGGCAAGCATAGGTGTCTCAGTGAGCTTGACACAACCCGGAAACAGCTGACGGTGCTGAAACCAGGCTTGGCACGAGGGAGTACCTGTGACAAAAACACTGCCGAGAACCAGCTGGCGGTGCTGGAACCCGGATGCGTTGCCCCAGTGTGCAAGAGCCAATGGCACGACCGAGGACCAGCTGACGGTGCTGGAACCCGGTTACTAAGCTGTAGGTGCCCGCGCTTAAAAGCACTACCAAGGACCGCCTGGCGTTGGCGGAACTCGGATACCCAGGAGGAGGCACCTAAGCCAAAGGCTCGGCCCGGAACCAGCTGACGGTGCTGGAACCAGGTGGTGGACCCCAAGGCCCACAGGAGAGGAGAGAACAGCTAGGCCGCGAGGCAGCCGCAGTTACCGAACCCCAACAGTCCTACAGGGGGAGCTGGGCCTACTGGCACTACAGAACCAGCCTTGACTACCAGTTCACGCAGCCCACATAGGAAGCTCCTAAACTGGAGGCACCCTGGAGTTGGCTAACCCGACCGCACCACGACGAGGCAAGCATAGGTGTCTCAGTGAGCTTGACACAACCCGGAAACAGCTGACGGTGCTGAAACCAGGCTTGGCACGAGGGAGTACCTGTGACAAAAACACTGCCGAGAACCAGCTGGCGGTGCTGGAACCCGGATGCGTTGCCCCAGTGTGCAAGAGCCAATGGCACGACCGAGGACCAGCTGACGGTGCTGGAACCCGGTTACTAAGCTGTAGGTGCCCGCGCTTAAAAGCACTACCAAGGACCGCCTGGCGTTGGCGGAACTCGGATACCCAGGAGGAGGCACCTAAGCCAAAGGCTCGGCCCGGAACCAGCTGACGGTGCTGGAACCAGGTGGTGGACCCCAAGGCCCACAGGAGAGGAGAGAACAGCTAGGCCGCGAGGCAGCCGCAGTTACCGAACCCCAACAGTCCTACAGGGGGAGCTGGGCCTACTGGCACTACAGAACCAGCCTTGACTACCAGTTCACGCAGCCCACATAGGAAGCTCCTAAACTGGAGGCACCCTGGAGTTGGCTAACCCGACCGCACCACGACGAGGCAAGCATAGGTGTCTCAGTGAGCTTGACACAACCCGGAAACAGCTGACGGTGCTGAAACCAGGCTTGGCACGAGGGAGTACCTGTGACAAAAACACTGCCGAGAACCAGCTGGCGGTGCTGGAACCCGGATGCGTTGCCCCAGTGTGCAAGAGCCAATGGCACGACCGAGGACCAGCTGACGGTGCTGGAACCCGGTTACTAAGCTGTAGGTGCCCGCACTTAAAAGCACTACCAAGGACCGCCTGGCGTTGGCGGAACTCGGATACCCAGGAGGAGGCACCTAAGCCAAAGGCTCGGCCCGGAACCAGCTGACGGTGCTGGAACCAGGTGGTGGACCCCAAGGCCCACAGGAGAGGAGAGAACAGCTAGGCCGCGAGGCAGCCGCAGTTACCGAACCCCAACAGTCCTACAGGGGGAGCTGGGCCTACTGGCACTACAGAACCAGCCTTGACTACCAGTTCACGCAGCCCACATAGGAAGCTCCTAAACTGGAGGCACCCTGGAGTTGGCTAACCCGACCGCACCACGACGAGGCAAGCATAGGTGTCTCAGTGAGCTTGACACAACCCGGAAACAGCTGACGGTGCTGAAACCAGGCTTGGCACGAGGGAGTACCTGTGACAAAAACACTGCCGAGAACCAGCTGGCGGTGCTGGAACCCGGATGCGTTGCCCCAGTGTGCAAGAGCCAATGGCACGACCGAGGACCAGCTGACGGTGCTGGAACCCGGTTACTAAGCTGTAGGTGCCCGCGCTTAAAAGCACTACCAAGGACCGCCTGGCGTTGGCGGAACTCGGATACCCAGGAGGAGGCACCTAAGCCAAAGGCTCGGCCCGGAACCAGCTGACGGTGCTGGAACCAGGTGGTGGACCCCAAGGCCCACAGGAGAGGAGAGAACAGCTAGGCCGCGAGGCAGCCGCAGTTACCGAACCCCAACAGTCCTACAGGGGGAGCTGGGCCTACTGGCACTACAGAACCAGCCTTGACTACCAGTTCACGCAGCCCACATAGGAAGCTCCTAAACTGGAGGCACCCTGGAGTTGGCTAACCCGACCGCACCACGACGAGGCAAGCATAGGTGTCTCAGTGAGCTTGACACAACCCGGAAACAGCTGACGGTGCTGAAACCAGGCTTGGCACGAGGGAGTACCTGTGACAAGAACACTGCCGAGAACCAGCTGGCGGTGCTGGAACCCGGATGCGTTGCCTTGCCTATTAAAGATTGTCTTCCTAGAGCCCCAACTAGCGGTGTTGGAGCAAAGGGTAAGCAGGGGGAGATGAGTGTAGGCCGAAGCCTGCACTGGAGGCAGCTTTGTGTCTGCGTTGCGTTTGCAGGACACTTTGCCGGCTACACACTGGGGGAACAGCTGGCGTTGCTGAACCCCACTAACACAATGGCGTGTGTTTTTCTCTGTGCAGCTAGCACTTGCGGGCAAAAACTAGCGATGTTAGAGCCCGTGTTGAAGCAGGAGGAGGAGGAGAGGAGCAGAGTGTAGGCCGAAGCTTAGTTGAACCAATTTCAAAGGAAACCTTTAACCCCCCCCTCAGGTGTTACAAAGTACAAGAGACACACCTTGTGCAGTATTAATGCTGCACAAGTGAAAGGTTGCTCTATTAATTTGTCTACTTGCACACGCTGAATGAAAGACATACACAATTTACCCCATTCTACAGTCAAACTGTAGTGGATGCGTGACTTGGTTTTTTGATGAGACGCAGCACAGGTGTCCAAAATAACGCCTTGGTGCTTGGAGCAGCTTCCTGAGCGTTGTTATTTGCTGTACAGGAGTCTGCGCTCTTGTGTTATCCCTTGGCAATGCCCTGTTAGCGCTGCCCATCTTATGACATCATTTCATGTTGGCCGGTGCGGTTAACGATGGCCATAAATCCCAGACCCACAGTGTCTTTTCATAAAGCCACACTGCGGTGCTGGGATTCGTGGCCTTGAGCAGTAAATATTTTGGCCGCTCACACACGTCCTTACACCTGCTTCAGACTGGGCGGCCTCTGCTGATCCCTTCTCGCATGCCGCGGCCATGAGGCTGCACAGTCTGAAGAAGGCTGAAGGAGATGAGTTAAGACAGGCGAAGATATGCACTGCTCGTGCCCATCAATCACACCCTCGCAGTCAAAATAATTAAGACAACGAGGAGCATTTTATTCAGGCAGGGCGGACGAACAGGCGCAAGTAGCCAACCAATGATGTCAGAAGACGGGAAGCGCTACCAAGGGGGGTGCTGCGTATCATTAGAAAGGAAAGTCACACCTCAGGGACAGTGGAATGGTCTCAAAGAGACACATTTTGTACGTGTTGAGTTCCACGTGGGCAAGGAGAAAACATCAGCCACCTTGTACAAATGCAGCAGTACTGCTGTACAAGGTGGCTGTTATACATAGAAACACCTGGGGGTGGGGGCCAGGCTCCCTTCAATTTCAGTTCATGTGCCTGCGTGGCGTTTGCAGGTCACGTTGCAAGCTGCACAGCAGGGGAACAGCTGGCGGTGCTGAACCCCACTAACACATTGGCTGGTGTTTTTCTCTGTGCAGCTAGCATTTCCGGGCAAAAACTAGCGGTGTTTGAGCCCAGGGTCAGCAGGAGGAGGAGGAGAGGAGCAAAGTGTAGGCCGAAGCCTGCACTGGTGGCAGCTTTTGGTCGGTTGTGCCAGCGTGGCTTGTGCTGGACACGATGCCGGCTACACAGCGGGGGAACAGCTGGCGTTGCTGAACCCCACTAACACATTGGCTGGTGTTTTTCTCTGTGCAGCTAGCATTTCCGGGCAAAAACTAGCGTTGTTAGAGCCCAGGGTCAGCAGGAGGAGGAGAGGAGCAGAGTGTAGGCCGAAGCCTAGTTGAACCAATTTCAAAGGTTACCTTTAACCCCCCCTCAGGTGTTACAAAGAACAAGAGCCACTCCTTCTGCAGCATTAATGCTGCACAAGTAAAAGGTTGCTCTATTAATTTGTCTACTTGCACAAGCTGAATGCAACACGTAGACTATTTAGCCCATTATACTGTTTAACAGTAGTGGAGGCGTGACTTGTCTTTTTAAAGAAAAGCAGCACAGGTGTCGAAAACAACACCTTTTTGCATGGGCGCAGCTTCCTGAGCGTTGTTAGTTGCTGTACAGGAGTCTGCGCTCTTGTGATCCTTTGGCCATGCGCTGTGAGCGCTTCCTGTCTTATGACCTCATTTCATGTTGGCCGTTGCGGTTAGCGATGGACATGAATCCCAGACCCACAGTGTGTTTTTAAAAAATCACACTGCGGTGCTGGGATTCGTGCCCTGGTGCAGTAAATATGTTTGCCGCTCACACATGTCCTTACACCTGCTTCAGACTGGACGGCCTCATCTGATCCCTTATCGCCTGCCGAGGCCATGAGGACACCCAGTCTGAAGAAGGCGGAAGGAGATGAGTGAACACAGGCAAACATATGCACTGCACATGCCCATCAATCACACCCTCGCTGTCCAAAAAAATAAGACACCGAGGGCCGTTGTTTCGAGCAGGGGAGATGCACAGGCGCAGCCAGCTAACCAATGATGTCAAAAGACGGGCAGCGCTAACAAGGGTGGTGCTGCGTGTCATTACAAAGGAAAGTCACACCTCAGGGACATTGTAATGGTCTCTAATGAGACACATTTTGTACGTGTTGAGTTCCACGTGGGCAAGGAGAAAAAGTCAGCCACCTCGTACAAATGCAGCAGTACTGCTGTACAAGGTGGCTGTTATACATAGAAACACCTGTGGGTGGGGGGCAGGCTCCCTTCAATTTCAGTTCATGTGCCTGCGTGGCGTTTGCAGGTCACGTTGCAAGCTACACAGCAGGGGAACAGCTGGCGTTGCTGAACCCCACTGACACATTGACTGGTGTTTTTCTCTGTGCAGATTGCATGTCCGGGCAAAAACTAGCGGTGTTAGAGCCCAGGGTCAGCAGGAGGAGGAGGAGAGGAGCAAAGTGTAGGCCGAAGCCTGCACTGGTGGCAGCTTTTGGTCGGTTGTGCCAGCGTGGCTTGTGCTGGACACGATGCCGGCTACACAGCGGGGGAACAGCTGGCGGTGCTGAACCCCACTAACACATTGGCTGGTGTTTTTCTCTGTGCAGCTAGCATTTCCGGGCAAAAACTAGCGGTGTTTGAGCCCAGGGTCAGCAGGAGGAGTAGAGGAGCAGAGTGTAGGCCGAAGCCTAGTTGAACCAATTTCAAAGGTTACCTTTAACCCCCCCTCAGGTGTTGCAAGGTACAAGAGCCACACCTTGTGCAGCATTAATGCTGCACAAGTAAAAGGTTGCTCTATTTGTTTTGCTCCTTGCACACGCTGACTAAAACACGTACACTATTTAGACCATTATACTGTCAAACAGTTGTGGAGGCGTGACTTGTCTTTTTAACGAGACGCAGCACAGGTGTCAAAATTTGCACCTAGGTACTGGGCGCAGATTCCTGAGCGTTCTTATTTGCTGTACAGGAGTCTGCGCTATTGTGATCCCTTGGCCATGCGCTGTGAGCGCTTCCTGTCTTCTGACCTCATTTCATGTCGGCCGTTGCGGTTAGCGATGGACATGAATCCCAGACCCACAGTGTGTTTTCAAAAAATCACACTGCGTGGCTGGGATTCGTGGCCTTGTGCAGTAAATAGGTTGGCCGCTTACACATGTCCTTACACCTGCTCCAGGACTGGGCGGCCTCAGCTGATCCCTTATCGCCTACCACGGCCAGGAGGCCGCACAGTCTGAAGAAGGCGGAAGGAGATGAGTTAAGACAGGCGAACATATGCACTGCTCGTGCCCATAAACCACACCCTCGCTGACAAAATAAATATGACAACGAGGGGCGTTGTTTCTAGCAGGGCGGATGCACAGGCGCAGCCAGCTAACCATGATGACAAAAGACGGGAAACGCTACCAAGGGGGGTGCTGCGTATCATTACAAAGGAAAGTCACACCTCAGGGACAGTGGAATGGTCTCAATGAGACACATTTTGTACGTGTTGAGTTCCACGTGGGCAAGGAGAAAAAGTCAGCCACCTTGTACAAATGCAGCAGTACTGCTGTACTAGGTGGCTGTTATACATAGAAACACCTGGGGGGGTGGGGCCAGGTTCCCTTTTAATTTCAGTTCCTGTGCCTGCATGGCGTTTGCAGGTCACGTTGCCGGCTACACAGCAGGGGAACAGCTGGCGTTGCTGAACCCCACTAACACATTGGCTGGTGTTTTTCTCTGTGCAGCTAGCACTTCCGGGCAAAAACTAGCGGTGTTTGAGCCCAGGGTCAGCAGGAGGAGGAGAGGAGCAGAGTGTAGGCCGAAGCCTGCACTGGTGGCAGCTTTTGTTCTGTTGTGCCAGCGTGGCTTGTGCTGGACACGTTGCCGACTACACAGCAGGGGAACAGCTGGCGGTGCTGAACCCCACTGACACATCACCTAGTGTTTTTTTCTGTGTAGACAACACTTCCAGGTGGCAACTGACAGTGTTGAAACCCAGGGAATCAAAGAGGAGCAGAGTGTAGGCCGAAGCCTGCAGTGGAGCAAGTTGAAAGGGAACCTTTAACCCCCCCCCCCAGGCATTTGTTGCTGAAAGAGCCATCTTGTACAGCAGTAATACTGCACATGGAAAATGGTGGCTCCGAAAATTATGCTCCTTGCAAACGCTGAAGTACACACTCATATAATGTGTCCCCTCACACCGTCAAACCATCCCGGAAGTGGGACTTTCCTTTGTAATGTGACACAGCACAGCCGTCATTCCAACCCCCTTGGTGCCGGGCACCACCTCCTCAACGTTGTTTGGTTCTGTCACGGAGCCCGCACTGTAATGTTATCCCTTGGCCATGCACAGTTAGCGGTGCCCGTCTTCTGACATCATGTAGGTGTCAGGCTGGCAGTGCCTGTGCGTCCAAGCTGCCCGAGATCCAACCTTGCAGTGTCATCTAATGTAGTCCCACTGCGGGCCAGGGATCCATGGGCATGCGCAGTGCATATCATCGCCTCTCACTCACCTCCTTCCTGCTTCTTCAGACTGTGCGGCGTCACGGCCGTGGCATGCTATTAGGGATCAGCTGACGCCGCCTAGTCTGAAGAAGCGTGAAGAAGGGGAGTGAGAGGCTAGTATATGCACTGCGCATGGCCATGGATACCAGGCCCACTGTGGGATCACATTAGACGACACTGCGAGGTGTGATTTCGGGCAGCGTGGACGCACAGGCGCAGCCAGGACGACAACAAATGATGTCAGAGGACGGGCAGCGCAAACTGTGCATGGCCAAGGGATAACATAACAGCGCAGGGTCCATGACGGAATCAAACAACGCTAAGGAGGCAGCGCACGGTGCCAAGGGAGGTAGCAATGACGGCTGTGCTGTGTCACATTACAAAGGAAAGTCCCACCTCCGGGACGGTTGGACGGTGTGAGGGGACACATTACATGAGTGTGTAGTTCAGCGTTTGCAAGGAGCATAATTTCAAGAGCGACCTTTCCCTTGTGCAGTATTAGTGCTGCACATGGTGGCTCTTTCAGTAACAAACGCCTAGGGGGGGGGGGGGGACAGGTCCCCTTACATTTTAGTTGTGCCAGCGTGGCGGTCGCATGACACGTTGCCGGATACACAGCTGGGGATCAGCTGACGTTACTGAACCCCAATAACAGAGGAGCGACTGTTGACTGTGCACACAGCACTTCCAGGCACCAACTGGCGGTGTTAGAGCCCAGGGACAGCAGGAGGAGCAGATTGGAGGTATTGCCGCACACACAGCTGGGGATCAGCTGACGTTACTGAACCCCAATAACAGAGGAGCGACTGTTGACTGTGCACACAGCACTTCCAGGCACCAACTGGCGGTGTTAGAGCCCAGGGACAGCAGGAGGAGCAGAGGAACAGAGTGTAGGCCGAAGCCTGATTGGAGCAAGTTGAAAGGAAACCTTTAACCCCCCCCCCCAAGACGTTTGTAGCTGAAAGAGCCATGTTGTGCAGCACTAAGGATGCAAAAGGAAAAGGTTGCTCTTTTAATTATGCTCCTTGCAAACACCGAAGTAAACACTAAAAATGTGTCCCTTTATACCGTTAAACCGTTCCGGAGGTGCGAATTTCCTTCGTAATGGGACACAGCACAGCTGTCATTCCTATCCCCTTGATGCCGTGCGCTGCCTCCTCAGCGTTGTTTTAAGCTGCCACGGAGCCTGCGCTGTTCTGTTAGCCCTTGGCCATGCCCAATTAGCGCTGCCTGTCTTCTGACATAATTTGGTGTCAGGCTGTCAGTGCCTGTGCGTCCACGCTGCTCCAGATCCCACCTCGCAGTCTCATCTAACGTAATCCCACTGCGGGCCTTGGAACCATGGGCATGCACAGTGCATAACCTCGACTCTCACTCCCCTCCTTCCCTCTTCTTCAGACTGTGCGGTGTCACGGCCGTGGCATGCTAGGGATCAGCTGACGGCGCACAGTCTAAAGAAGGCGGAGGGAAATGAGCGAGAGCCCGAGGGGAAGATATGCACTGCGCATGCCCATGGATCCCAGGCCCGCAGTGTGACTCAATCAGAAGACACTGCGAGGCGGGATCTCGGGCAGCGCGGCCGCACAGGCGCAGCCAGCCTGACACCAAATTATGTCAGAAGACAGGCAGCGCAAATAGGGCATGCCCAAGGGATAACAGAACAGCGCAGGCTCCGTGACAGCTTAAAACAACGCTGAGGAGGCAGCGCATGGCACCAAGGGGGTAGGAATGACGGCTGTGCTGCGTCACATTACGAAGGAAAGTCCCAGCTCCGGGACGGTATAACGGTATCAGTGAACACATTTTATAAGTGTTAAGTTCTGCGTGTGCAAAGAGCTAAAAAAAAAGAGCTACCTTTTCCTTGTGCAGCATTACTGCTGCACAAGATGGCTCTTTCAGTAACAAACGACGGGGGGGGGGGGGGACAGGTTCCCTTACATTTAGGTTGTTGTGCCAGCGTGGCGGTCGCAGGACACATTGCCGGCTACACAGCTGGGGATCAGCTGACGTTACTGAAACCCAATAACACTGGGTCGTATGTTTTTACTGTGCAGCCTGCACTTCTGAGCCGCAACTGGCGGTGTTGGAGCCCAGGAATAGCAGTTCAGGTGGTAGAAAGATGAACACAGCAGGAGACCTGGATGACACCCAATTACTTAATCAGGCAGAGGAGTGGCAAATTCCTGCGAGATCCAGGCCTGGTTCATTTTCAGGAAAGTAAGCCGGTCAACGTTATCGGAGGATAGTCGCATGCGACGGTCTGTTAGTACACCACCTGCGGCACTAAAGACACGTTCCGATAAGACACTAGCCGCAGGGCAAGCCAGCACCTCCAATGCATACTGGCTTAGCTCTGGCCATGTATCCAGCTTAGAGACCCAAAACTTGAACGGGGAAGAGCCGTCTGGGAGTACAGTAAGAGGGCAAGCCATGTAGTCTGTCACCATCTGACGGAACCGTTGCCTCCTGCTGACTGGAGCCGCCGGTGATGGTGTAGACATTTGGGGCGGGCACACAAAAGTGTGCCAGAGTTGTGCCATACTGGGCTTGCCTTGGGCAGAGGCACTGCTTCTGCTCCCTCTTTGGGCAGAGCCTCCCCCACTGCCTCGACGCACTGAGCTGCTTTGTAAAGCACTAGCAGCACTCCTCTCAGTTGGACAGGAGAAGATGATGGAATTCACCAGTGTGTCGTGGTACTCCCGCAATTTACGCTCCCGGGTCAACGCAGGGATGAGGTTTTGGACGTTGTCCCGGTAGCGAGGATCGAGGAGGGTGAACACCCAATAATCAGGCATGTTGAGAATGTGGTCGATGCGGCGGTCGTTTCTCAGGCACTGCAGCATGAAATCCACCATGTGCTGCAGAGTGCCAACCGGCCCAGAAACGCTGTCCCCTGCTTGAGACATGATCTCTGCCCGCTCGTCATCACCCCACCCTCGCTGTACACACTGACCACTGGACAATTGTGTCGCTCCCTCCTCTGGACGGAGCTCTTCCTCCTCCATTGACTCCTCCTCATCCTCCTCACAAATTGGCCCCTGCGTACCCCTTTGTGAGGAACCACGTGGCGCTGACTCTCCAGAAGCTGATGGAAAAGGTGACTCCTCATCCTCCACCTCTTCCACCACATCATCCCTTAACCCTTGCAAAGTTTGCTGAAGCAGGCAGATAAGGGGGACAGTCATGCTGACTAGTGCATCATCTGCACTTGCCATCCGCGTGGAATAATCAAAAGGACGCAAAACCTGGCAGACGTCCTTCATAGTGGCCCACTCTGTGGTTGTGAAGTCTGATCGGCGCTGACTGCGACTTCTTTGCGCCTGATGCAGCTGGTACTCCATAACTGCTTGCTGCTGCTCACACAACCGCTCCAACATATGTAACGTGGAATTCCACCGGGTAGGTAGGTCACATATGATGCGGTGTTCCGGAAGGCGGAATCGGCGCTGCAGAGCAGCAATGCGGGATCTGGCCAAGCTGGAACGCCGCAAGTGAGCACACTCTAGGCGGACCTTGTGCAGCAGGGCATCAAGATCCGGATAGTCCCTCAGAAAACTCTGCACAACCAAATTGAGCACATGTGCCAGACATGGGATGTGAGTGAGGTTGCCAAGGGCCAAAGCTGCCACCAGATTTCGGCCATTGTCACACACTACCATGCCTGGCTGGAGATTCGCTGGCAGTAACCACACATCGCTCTCCTGCTTTATGGCATTCCAGAGCTCCTGCGCTGTGTGGCTTCGATGCCCCAATGAAACTAGTTTCAAGACGGCCTGCTGACGTTTGGCCACGGCTGTGCTCATGTCGGTCATAGGTAAACGTTCACGGGTCCATGTGGGGGTGGACTGTGACGGATCCTGCAGAGAGGAATCAGAGGAACTGGTGTAAGAGGAGGAGTCGATGCGTACAGACTGGATTCCTGCAATCCTTGGAGTGGGCAGGACACGTCCTGCGCCACTCGCACGATCTGTACCTGGCTCAACAACATTAACCCAATGGGCAGTGAGGGAAACATATCGCCCCTGTCCATGCTGACTGGTCCACGCATCGGTGGTGAGGTGGACCTTGCTACTGACGGCGTTCAGTAGCGCATGTTTTATGTTTGCCTCAACATGCCTGTGCAGGGCAGGGACAGCCTGCCTGCTGAAGTAAAAGCGGCTGGGCACCTTGTACTGTGGGACTGCCAATGCCATCAAGTCACGGAAGCTGTCAGTCTCCACCAGCCTGAACGAGAGCATTTCCAGGGACAACAGTTTGGCAATGCCTGCATTCAGAGCCTGTGCTCGGGGGTGGTTGGCCGAGAATGCCCGCCTTTTCTCCCATGCCTGTACTACCGATGGCTGTAGAGTAGACTGGGAGTGTGAGGATGACTGGGAAGGTGGTGCTGTGGGTGGAATTACACAAGGTCTCTGGGAGGAAGCCAAACCAGCTGTGCGTGAGCTGGAGGAAGAGGCAACACGAGCTGAAGAGGTGGTAGCTGCCGCTGTTGGTTGGCCTACATCTTCAGTGTGTTTCTGTAACTCCACCGCGTGCCTGGTCCGCACATGTTTCCACATATTTGTGGTATTGAGGTTGCTGACATTTTTCCCTCTTTTTACTTTATGATGACACAGCTTGCATTTGACAAAACAAATGTCATCTGCAACTGTGTCAAAAAAGGACCAGGCACTGCAAGTCTTGGGAGCGCCCTTTTTGGCTTTGGAAAGAGACAGGCTCCTAACGGGTGCCAAAGTGGAGGCTACAGGCTCCGCAGTCTTCCCCCTCCCTCTCCCTCTTTGGCCCGTAAGAGGAAGCTCTTCCTCTGAGCTGCTCCCACCACCTTCCTGTTCCTCACGCCACGATGGGTCAAGGACCTCATCATCTCCACTACCCTCTGCCACCAACTGCTCCTCCTGGGTAGTCTCAGCAGCACAGTACGCACGAGAAAGCGGCACCTGAGTTTCATCATCAGATGCGTACTGCGCTGTGGTCACCGGAGGCACTGGCCCACCTGCCTCTTCAGAGTCAGAGAGATAAAGCTTTTGGGCATCACTGCACACTGCCTCTTCTTCCATTTCTCCAATGCTGCTTGGCTGGCCCCCTGTTTCCAAGCCAAGAGATTCAGAGAACAGAAGTAGAGACGGCTCCTGTCCTGGGCTCTCTGACTGCCTGGCCAATTTGGCAGGTGGTGAAGAGACAGATGGCTGCTCTCCAGTGCTCTGTGCCTGAGAGGATGTGGCACTAACTGAAGTCGATGCCGAGGCGTTAGCTGCCATCCACCCGACAACGGCTTCAATTTGGTCTTCACGCAGCAGCGGTGCACGGCGCTCTCCGACAAAGCTGCGCATGAAGGACTGTTCCCTGCTGAAACTGAGTGACGACGAGTCACCGGCGCCCGCAGCAGGCACAGAATCACCACGTCCTCTCCCTGCTCCTCTCCCTGCTCCGCGCCCACGCCCACGTGCCTTACTCCCTGCCCTCTTCATCTTGGTTGACAGATAAAGATAAGCAGAAAAGTACTAAGGCCTTAGTGTGCTTATTCCTGTAATGCTCCTCCTAACAGGTGTAAGAAACACTAATGTTGTAAATTGTGGACTAAACTTTATTATTTTTCAAATGTGGCCTACACAAGTGTAAGTTGTGTTTGGTGAACTTAACCTTTTTTTTGGTGCAGATCGGGCTACAGAGCTAGTTTAAATCACACGGAGACCGTGCAGACAGCCGTAAACGGCGCTGCAAGGCCAAGAAACCCTCCTCTAGGTTATCCTATATAGTGTTTTTCCACTATTTAGCTGGATACAAGTGGAAAGACACTAATAGGAATTTTTTTTTTCAAATTTTAAACTGGCTGCACTATTTGAAAAAAAGGAAATTGTTTTTCAAGGTATGAGGCAGTAACGCACCCTGAGCTGAATCCAACCGGCTATGGCTGCACACAGACTACAGGGCGAGCTGGGCTCACACGGAGACCGTGCAGACAGCCGTAAACGGCGCTGCAAGGCCAAAAAACCCTCCTCTAGGTTATCCTATATAGTGTTTTTCCACTATTTAGCTGGATACGAGTGGAAAGACACTAATAGGAATTTTTTTTTTCAAATTTTAAACAGGCTGCACTATTTGAAAAAAAGGAAAATTTTTCTCAAGGTATGAGCCAGTAACGAACCCTGAGCTGAATCCAACCGGCTATGGCTGCACACAGACTACAGGGCGAGCTGGGCTCACACGGAGACCGTGCAGACAGCCGTAAACGGCGCTGCAAGGCCAAAAAACCCTCCTCTAGGTTATCCTATATAGTGTTTTTCCACTATTTAGCTGGATACGAGTGGAAAGACACTAATAGGAATTTTTTTTTTCAAATTTTAAACAGGCTGCACTATTTGAAAAAAAGGAAAATTTTTCTCAAGGTATGAGCCAGTAACGAACCCTGAGCTGAATCCAACCGGCTATGGCTGCACACAGACTACAGGGCGAGCTGGGCTCACACGGAGACCGTGCAGACAGCCGTAAACGGCGCTGCAAGGCCAAAAAACCCTCCTCTAGGTTATCCTATATAGTGTTTTTCCACTATTTAGCTGGATACGAGTGGAAAGACACTAATAGGAATTTTTTTTTTCAAATTTTAAACAGGCTGCACTATTTGAAAAAAAGGAAAATTTTTCTCAAGGTATGAGCCAGTAACGAACCCTGAGCTGAATCCAACCGGCTATGGCTGCACACAGACTACAGGGCGAGCTGGGCTCACACGGAGACCGTGCAGACAGCCGTAAACGGCGCTGCAAGGCCCAAAAACCCCCCTCTAGGTTATCCTATGTAGTGTTTTTCCACAATAGAGCTGGAGACTGGTGGAAAAACACTAATAGGAAATTTGAGAAAAAATGTGCAGCAGGCTGCACTAAGAGCAAAAAAGAACAACTGTGTGAGGCAGTGTGAACCCCCCCTGAGCTGAATACAACCGGGTATATGGCTGCACACAGACTACAGAGTGAGCTGCACACACACACACACAGAGACCTTGCAGAACGCTGTTAAAACAGCGCTGCAAGGCAAGAGCAAGGTGAACAGTGAAGAACACACAGCGTTTTGCTAAATTAGCCTTTGGAAAGGAAAATAAAGCAATTAGCTAGCTCAACTGGCCCTCAGTTAGAACACAGCGTCCTGTCCCTAACTGAAATCACAGCAGAGTGAGCGCAAAATGGCGGCAGCGCTTTTTTATAGTGCAGAGTGACATCATTTCAGCAGCCAATCCAAGCCTTGCCAGTACTTACATGCCCACCATGCTAAACAGGATGTGCCCACACTTTCATTCATTCCTCATTGGCTGCTGCGTTCAATTTGAATTCTGGGAACTTCCGATTCCGGTATCCGATACGCGGGAAGTATCGGAATTCAGTATCGGAATTCCGATACCGCAAATATCGGCCGATACCCGATACTTGCGGTATCGGAATGCTCAACACTAGTAATGAAATAAAACAAAACAACACAGAACCTCAAAACATGAAGTCCCTTTGAAACGCCCCTTGCGGATATATGAGATTATATGTCTATATTCAAATGCAAAGGCGGAACCAAAAGACAACAAATACACTGGTCAAACAGGAAAAACATCCTAAATCGAACAAAGGAACAAAAGGAGGAAAAAAGGAAAAGAAGATAAGAAAACAAAATCAAAAGTAAAGAAAACAGAAGATCACTGTGGAAAGAAACTCGATAGGACAAGATAACAAATATACATATATATGTACCCACATTCAAACAGACACACTAGCACTCACACTCACACTCACTCAGATATATACATATACACACACATATACTAATACCCTCATACACACTGCCACACATACATACATACACACATGCACTCTCGCACACACACACACTCTCACACACTCACATACACACACTCACACACATTCACACACACACACTCACACACACACACACTCACACACACACACACACTCACACACACACACACTTATACACACACACAGTCACACACATACTCACACACATACACTAACACATACACCAACACATACACAAACACATATACACTAATACACGCACTCACACACTCACACACACACACAAATTCACACTCCCAAAAATATGTGCATATATATGTATATACAAATAAAAGGAGACATATGAATAGGAGAGTAAGAGATAACTGAGTAAAAACCTGGCCAGAGGCTAAGATACATAGAGCCCGTATAAGTATAAATAAGCAAGTGCCACATACAGGAGACACAGTGCCAGAACGGCTAAGAATAGGAAGCGGCAAGCATAACGGGCAAAAGAAAAAGAACAGGAACAATGAGAAAACATTACCCGTGACAGGAGTCCAGCAATGCGAGGTCCATAGTGCGGTGAGGAAGAGAGCGCTCAACCGCGCTTATAAGTACCCGCTTCCCTCAGTAAGTGAGGGAGAAGAAAGGACTTCCGGGTGCCCAGGAGGTCAGTGTCCAGAGTGCGCAGGCGCCGGGAGTGAGTAGAGCGCCAATAGAAGACAGAGCTAGCCGAGCGATGAGTAGGCTCGGCGCATGCGCAATTAGCGCAAATCGGAGCCGACCTGAAAAGAGAAACAAAGTAAATACCAAGCAGGGCACATTAAGACAAAAAAACAAAATAAATAAACAAACCAGAGGCCAGGAAGGGAAGGAACAAGGAAGAAGAAAAAAGAGGGAAAGGGGGGGAAAATAACGAATAATAAATAATACTAATGATGATAACAGTGACTCAAAGTAAAATAGGAGGAGGGAAGAAAGACCTCCGGACAATGGAATCCAGAAAGGGAAGGAAAAGCTGGCAATCCAAAGGATGAAATGCAAAGATGTGATACCTGGTGGCACAACAAATATTAATAGATAATCTCGTAATCCCTATTGAGACCTAGGGGAGAAAGTGTCTGCAGCTTGTGAATCCAATAAGATTCACGAGCTTTGAGTTTTTTGATTCTATCACCACCCCTCCTCGATAGAGGAACGTGATCAATGACCTGATAGCGCAATTGTGCGATAGTATGTCTACGTTTAAAAAATGGGCGGGGATAGGTAACAGGGTACGTGAACACCTAATGGTAGACTTGTGCTGGGAAATGCGGTCCCGGATATGTTGGGTAGTCTCACCAACATATCCGAGACCGCATGGACATTTAATAAGGTACACCACATATGTAGAGTAACATGTAAAATGACCTTTAATTTGAAACCTGCGTCCTGTCCGTGGATGGACAAAGGAGTCACCCTTTATGACATTGGAGCACTGGCGACAGCCTAGGCAGGGGAATGTCCCATTATGCGGAGTACAAAGAGTCCGCTGACGTGGTGTGACCGTTGCTGAACCAACATCCGCTCTAACAAGGTGGTTTCTAAGATTGTCAGATCTTTTGTTACAAATTAACGGCCGTATGTTAAATTCGGGGATATCGGGACATGAGGTCTGTAAAATACTCCAGTGTTTAAATATACTTTGATGTATAGGCCGCTTAAAAGGGTGAAACATATTCACGAAAGCTATCCTGGACGTATTATGCTTATCACGTGCTGGTGTTTCAGTACTCTCTGATACCCCAGAGATCGATGGGGGGTAACCCCTATCCCGAAATTTAAAATCCATCTCACGATGTCTATGGGAACGAACGAGTGGATTAGAGACTATCCTCCTGATCCTTTCATGTTGGGATTCAGGTAAAGCCCTCTTAACGTGGCAGGGGTGGCTGCTCGTGTATAAAAGCAGACTATTTTTGTCCGTGGGTTTAACGTACAGGTCAGTCTCAACCAACCCACCTGCTTTAATCAGTACCAAAGTGTCCAAAAAATTAATTGAGTTGCAGTCATATTGGATAGAAAATGCAATGTTCGGTGTACATAAATTCAAATCATTATGAAAGTCCAATAGTGTCCCCATATCGCCCGTCCAAATAAGGAACACGTCGTCTATATAGCGCTGCCAAAAGAACACATGAGATGTAAATAAAGGATGACAGTAAACAAAAGTGTTCTAAAAAAAGTCCATATATATGTTGGCGTAAGGGGGCGCGACGTTAGATCCCATCGCGGTCCCCTTCTGCTGCATATAATATTGGTCTTCAAAAAGGAAAAAGTTTTGGTTAGTACCAGTCCAAGTAAATCATGACAGAAAGACAATTTATCCGTAGTGAAGGTCGTATGATCTTGTAGATATTTCATGACTGCCTCGATGCCTTGTTGATGCCCAATACTGGTGTATAAACTTGTCACATCCATGGTGACCAAAACTGATTGAGGGGGCAGAGGGCCTAGATCTCTTAATAATCTAAGGAAATGAGCTGTGTCCTTTAAAAAGGATTTCATATTTGGTACAATTGGAGATAAGATTTTTTCCAATGTGATAGCCAAAGGGGATAGTAGAGAATTAGTGGACGCGACTATGGGTCTACCGGGAGGTTTCCATAAATTTTTATGCACCTTGGGGAGCGTGTAAAAAACCGGTGTGACCACATGTCTATTAATAAGAAAGTCGCCCAACTTAGAGTCAATAGTACCCAACTCCTGATAATGGGTAACAATTAATTTAATTTGTTTGGCTATTTCAAAGGTGGGATTATAGGGTATAGGAGTATATGTCGTAATATCTCTCAATTGTGTCCGTATCTCCTCCATGTAATAAGACTTGTCTAGCACCACTATTGCTCCCCCTTTATCAGCGGGCTTAATTACTAGGTTTTTATTATTCTTGATCTCATGGAGAGATCTATACTCCTCTTGAGATAAATTATTCCTGACCTTCATGTGACCCTTATCGATGGAATCCAGGATCGAAGTAACATCTTTTTGAAATAACGAAATAAAAGTCTCAACAGGATGGTAGAAT